>NW_017671051.1:239948-333739 GCF_001879085.1 Nicotiana attenuata | reverse complement strand
TTAAATAAACTCCTATGTATTTACCCCTAATTGCCTACTTTGCACAAGATGCTTGTTTGATCTCTTTCCTTAAATAATTTTCTTGCTCATTACCGTGTAAGTCTGAATTCCTTAATTAAAGAAGTATTGCACTGATTGATTTCAATTGATTACCCAATTCCTTAATTATTTTCTTACCTTATTTCTGCCTGTTTTTCACACTATAAGTACACGACTCTTTCATTAACACAAGGACCCCATCATTCGTAGTCTTTCTGAACTTATACTCACACTCAAAAAGTATTCTCTCTTATTGTTTGTACTGTGGCCTGTTTACAAGTTTTGCTGCCTGCTTTCTCTATTTGCTACTTTGAAACTGGTATGTCCTGATTTAAGCTTTGTAGCACCACAACAATGTGTTTTCTTACTGCTTTTGTACCCCTGTTTGCTTACTGCTTCTGTATAGTTCAACACTTACTCTAGCATACTGATTTCTTTCTGCCTGTTCTACTATGAATCCCAAACCCCTACCCCCTATGTGTTTAAGCTATGGTTTGAGGCATGGCAATACTGCAAGTTATTGTCCATGAATCAGACTTGATCCCCTGGGATCCTAGCCTCTAATAGTATGTGTTCTAGCAGGCTTATAGGTATACTAGCACCCTCCATTGCTGGGCATGCCTAAAGTCTGCCCTTGCCTAAGCAATAGGCTCTTTACCATCTCCCTATTCCCCTGAACCTCTTATATGCGCTTATTTGTGGCTGTTTCCTTTCCCTTTTCCCTTTTAGCATTCTGTTCTGCAATTGCACACTTTCTTAATCTTTAAGTTTGCCCCCCTCTTGTGAGCCTTGCCTTGGGACCCTTTGAGTTCCCTCTGAACTTGGACACTTGAGGGCTGACCCTTCCACACTGCACTCATCCCCAATCTGATAATACATTTGGGTGTGAGCATTGCTCGGAGTCCCTTCGAGGCTCTTAGGGAACTTTGACACACTCAAATGAGAGAAAGGCTTTGGATCATGATCTCTTGGAGTTGGTTTACCTCATATTTCAGACATAAAGTCTGAATCAGGCTCTCCTTGGTTGTACTTTTATTTATTTTCTTTCTGATGTATTTTACCTTATTCCGGGCTGTAATAACTTGTAATAAACTCTTGGGGATGGTTAGTGAAAAGGGACGGGTAACTATGTATGCAAAAAGGGTAGATACCATGCCTATAGGAATTTTGAATTCTGCATATGCACATAGAAATCATGCCTATAGGTCCTTCTGAATTCTGTGTACCCATCATTCACATAGAAATCATCATCATAGGACTACTACATTCATATAGAAATCATGCTTACAGGATTATCTAAATCTGTACGTTCAATCGCACCTAGATATCATGTTCATAGGTCTTAAACAAATTTCTGATATCATGTTATCATGTTCATAGGTCTTAAACAAATTCTGCATCTAGATATCATGTTCATAGGCTTAAAAACGAGTCTTCTGTATTTTATACCATGTCTGCAAAGGCTTACAATCAACAACGCCTAGGAATCATGCCTATAGGAACTCCTAATCGAATCTGAATCGCTTCATTCACGAATAGAGCTAAAATCAGTAATAATGGGTACTATCAGTTGCAGAACTTATAACCCTCATTAAATCTTGCCTCTCTTTTAAATAACCCGACTTCCCCTTTAACCAGTACGTATCCAGTTTATTTTAGACCTTGTTATTTCTTTTCTTTCTGAATTAAATAGATACCATGCCTATTGGATCCTTGTCCAACACTTAGGCAAGCCTTAGGGTAAAGTTATAAACTAGAATCTGTTCTATTAACTACAACCAGTTGGCAGGCCTGATTTGGGCTTGTTATCTGAATTATGTAATAAATCAGTCTGCCTCAACCTTTAAGTTATTTCACGTTTAGTATTCAATCAGACCCTAAACAGTATGTGTAAGTCATGCTAATTACGTGCTTCTTTGTTTAAAAGGGGGTATATTTGAGCCTTTGCTTGTTATGTGCTTTCCCCCACTTGTTATACGTGTTTTGTATGTCGCCTTAGAATTTTGCCCCTTTGAAACCACAAATAAGCCTAACATCCCTTCCCTTTAGGATTAGTAGTCTTAATACCTCCGGGACTGATAGGATTGGGACGGGTAATAGCATGCAATAGGTAAACGAGATCATTCCGCGTTTTAATACCTTAACAGGGTGGGAAGGGTAGATATGGATATGATGACACGCGATAATGTCACGTGTAGCCCCTCATTGAGGAGTGATTACCGGGCATTGTGTGGGGTGATCCATATTATTAATAAACCTAGGACCCCTCTCCCTTTATTCTTTATCTTTTTTTTCTAGCATTTTAACTCTTTATTTTTAAAATCAGCTTTTCTAATTATTCTTTCAAACCTTGTTTACTTTCAAACCTTTATGTGATGAAATCCCCTCTTATTTGAGCCCTATTTGTTTGTATGCTAATTGTACCCAAATTCACAATAATAGTCTGGCCGGGAACCACACTAGTGCATTCTGAGGGGTGCCTAACACCTTCCCCTTAGAATAATTTCAAGCCCTTACCCAATCTCTGGTTACTCAAATCAAATCTCCTTGGTGTCCTAATGCACCCTGATCATTAGGTGGCGACTCTTCAAATCAAACCCAATTCCCAAAAGGAATGAGTTGTCCTCCTAAATGTCATAAACCTGATTTCGCGAGAAAAAGGGGGCGCGACAGTGGTAAAATACTATAATACTATGTATATATAGACTCTCTGCTCTTGGCTGAAAGAAGACAATATTAAACTGAATATAAAGTCCCTATAACGGAGAATACTATAACTTATGAGACTAGGATAATATACATAAGTTCAGGAATACGAACTTCTCTTTATGTCTCGCTATCAAACGCATGTAGTTACAAGATCATGCCAAAATAAAAGAAAGGTTTGGCCTTAACATACCTTATCACAATCTGTCCAATAACCACGTTAAACTCGTCTCGTGCACCTTAATCTATAACAATGATAACAATACTATCATCAAGTTATGGAAGGTACAACTATCGCACAATGAACAACAAGCTTATTTTATAATAAAACGAGCAGCATCTCCCCTATAATCTTTACTTCCTCGCAATTCGACATAACACCAACAACAACAAGAACACAATAATAACAACATGTATACATTATTTTCCAACCTTATATCCATCACAAAATACCACAAAATGGCCCACACACCCTAATCAGTTCATACATAAAACGACAACCCCAGTAGTGTCAAACAACCCGAAAAAGTAACGACCAGCCAACCACCCTGGCATTATGTGGTGTTTCTCCACACCCTTTTTCCTCCCAAACTCCATAAAAACAGTAGCAGAAGAGAAAACCCAACAACAACACGAAACAGCCCACAAAATAGTCCCACAAGTTTAGCAACTCAAAACTGATTTTTCAGTTTGCTAAAACACGTTTCGACTTGCCTTTTCTTTCAAATTGAGCAACACAACCAACAGTACATAATTAAGCCTCTTATAATATACATCCATGAATTCAACTTAAGAATAAGTTCACAACCAGTCAATAGTGAAGCAACAACAAACATCATACCACTCTTTCGAAAATCGTTAGGTCTAGTCTTTACGAGTTACAACTCGTACAAGCATAGATAATGGAAGGAGAAGCATAAATTTACCTTGGACTCAGTAGAACCCACGAAACCTATTCCTTATTCGTCCAAGATCAGTCCTCCAATGCAGCTACAAAAAGGAGAAAGAGAAACTAGTAAGCTGTCCGTGGTTTTCGCCACTAGAATCACATCGTATCACCCGAAATTACCTAGGTTTTGTGTGGGATATTTGTGGATGAGTTGCAGGGGCTAAATCTGATTTTGTTGGTCTGGGAAATGAGTAAAAAGAAATGAGTTAATAAGTCCTAGTCCCCTCTTGGCTGACTTTAGGGGCTTTTAATTGATGCTTTTCCTTTTGGCAAGTAGGTGACGCACCTACTTATCACCTAGCAGTCTGCGCAGTCTTGCGAAAACGTGAATATCTCTCTCTTCCAATGTTATATAAATGAATGATTTAATCCGTTGGAAACTAGACTAGTAGGTATTCAATTTGGTAGATAGATAATCCCGTAATTCCAAGTACATTGGGAGAAATGCTCAGCTTCATTTGACCTAATTTTCAGCATATTTATGAATGTAACTTGTGATGATCTTTGTCAACTTTTGTTCCACAACTCGCTTGACTTCAAAACATAAAACACGACTATCATAAGACTAAAATAACTCATAACATAACCTCCTTATCATTTTGAGCACCCTAGTCTCACCCTAAAAGTACATGTTATAACATTCCCAACTTGTCGACTTTCGATGAAACTTATTTTCTTCAATTTGTGTAGCTTCTAAACCTCCCAACCCCTTGGCATTTGCAGTTCATGATATTAAATATTTTAACCTCCAAGTTAACATGATTAACTTATTTTATGTACTTTCACAGATGATCTCATTTCTGAGCTTACATCAATACGTACGAAAAAATGGAGTGTAACATAAGTCATTAGCAATCATTTTCCACAAATTTCCTTTTATAGTGATCATAAATTTCAATAAAAAAAAATGGCTTTATAGAATCTTCACTGCAAAATAAGGGTTGAAAATGAAAGAGTAAACAATTTTGAAGACCAGGAAAGTCATATAATTCAAGTAAATTTATTAATCCAACTTCTAGTAGGGGAAACAAAAGAACTTCTTTGTACTACTATATCAACAATTGACATTTCTCACAAATCTCAAAGTGCAAATTTATCATTTTTTCCCTCGAAACCAGGGGCAAATTTATCTAATACTGAATTTTGTGGGTCAAGACTCTAATTTAATACTTTAAATTTGCCACGCCCAAATCAAACCAGGGGCTAATTTATTTTTAATACAGTACTATACTAGTACTGAATTTTGGGAGCTAAAGCTCTCATTTACTGCTTTAAATTTGCCACGCCCATAAAACCCGACGTTGGTTTCAAGAAGTCCCGATATAAATCCTTCCTTGTCAGTGCCAAAGATCATCAGGCACTGGCAAAAAGGCACCATTATGGTTAGTGGGCTCTGTGCTTTCCTTTGTTTGATCTCTTTTTCATGTTCCTTTTTTGAAGTTCCTGTAATGGCTAATCCATCTGAATAATTGGGCTTCTTCAACTATTTGTAAGAGATTTTTCATTTGATTTACGTTTGAGGGGACTTGTTATTCAGCATTATGTTAGAGAATTTTTAGTGTTTCACTTGTACATTTTCTGTACCCTAAGTTGTTATGTGCTGTTGTCGAATGATGGATTCCTTTTGCTTAAAATGTGCTCCAATTTGGATGCAATTGATTTATGTGCAGATGATTTATGTGATTTATCAATTTTCTAATGGTTTATTTAGGCTAAGATGATGATGTAATTTTAGTGGCATGCTGTCCATCATCTCTTAATTGGTGGCTCGATTTAACGGATTCCTTTAATTGTAGTATCTATCTATTTGGTTTTCTTTCTCAGTTTGGGCGTTAATAGAAGGAGTTCATTACGAACCTCTTTTTTATTTGAAAGTAATGTTTACTGATGTTGTCGAGAAGAAACTTTAAATACAAAAGGTATACAAAAAGTAAAGAGTTTAAACAAAAATATGGTTCTCTACAAAAGGCTTCCGATGATCTGTTCCTATAAGAACTTTGTCGATGCTCCAAAAGACAAACCCTAAGTTGTACTGCTTTACAAAGTCATATTCCTCCCCTTTAATTCCTGTTCCTTTGTCTCTAAGTACCAATATGAGTGCTAGCGGCATAACATCCCGTGCTCTGCTTCTCCTCCCGCTCCTTAGTGCTTAACTGTGCATCACTTGTTCCACTATTTCGGCCGTTGTTCATTGTATCTAAGCAAGTTCAGGACTTTCCACGTCTGCTGGCTTGAAATCCCCCTGCGCACTAGTGAGTGATTCCTTTTTTCCCCGAAATCTTACACATCAATTACCAACTAAACAAATACCGCTTTGTTTTTCCTCAAATTTTCTGCTGTTAGGATCACCATTCTTGTTGATATCCATACAAACCAACAAACCATCCTTGTAGCTTTCAATATTGACATTGATAGGGTTGAGGATCACTGGTCATCCTTCTTCAGTAGCCTATTTCCAAGAACTTACTATCTCTTCATAATGCTCCTGCACAAGCCACATCCATATGGGATATTGATGTTACCAGTTCTCCAATCCCTATCCTGAATGTTATACTCGTCTATAATCACTATCCTCCATAGTTGCATGTTCTTCATCTCCAAACGTTCACATCCACTTCCCTAGCAGCACTTTGTTGAAGACCTTTAAATTTTTCTCCCTGAGTCCTCTGCGCTTGATTGGAGAGGTGATCACATTCCAATTTACCAAATGAAACTTTATTGTCCTGTGGTCTGGTAACAAATTTCTTTCAAGTTTCTCCAGCTTCCCAGTTTCATTTTCTGTCGGTGCGTGCATTATGGACATATAATATGTCAGGACACTTAACCCTCGGGGGTTGGCCTGGTGGCAATAGACTTGAGCCTTAGGGTTTGCTCCCTTTCAAGGTCTCAAGTTCGAAACCCACTGGGTGCAAACAATTTCTGAGGGCCATCGGACTGGGTAAAACCTGAATTAACCGTGGTGCACTTGCGGGAAACTCCTTGCCGAGGGCCTATGCACCCCCGGGATTAGTCGGGGCTCTTAGAGACTCGGACACCCGGTGCAAATCAAAAAAAAAAGAAAAAATATGTCAGGACACTTGAAAGTATGCTCTTGATCAGAACTGCCTTTCCTCCCTTAAACATGTGCTTTTTTTGCCAACCCACCAATCTCTTCTCCACTCTTTCAAAGCGGATTCCCCTTGTAGGTAGTTGGGGATGTTCTTGTTCTGCAATTAAGTACTTCTGATTGTTGTTCAATGTTGTCTACATCTTCCACTGGGATATTTTCCATTTCCACTAGTTGATCTTCAGCCCTAAAAACTATTTGAAACCATATCAGGACATGTAAGCTAACTGTTGTGCCTCTGCATCACAAAATACTAGTGTGTCGTATGCAAAAAAGAAAGTGGGAGACCTGTTGTTATCATAACGTCATTCCCGCCAAGCTTCTGCTTTGCAGCCCTTACCCCTTGTGACCATTCTATCCATCATCTTACTGAGTGCCTCCATTATCAAAATAAATAGCATGGGAGATAAATGATCTTTTCTCTTAATCTGAGCTCTCCAGAAAACCAGATGGGCTTCCATTGACGAAAATTGAGAAATTTACTATAGCTAATTAGCCATGCAGAACTTTATCCACCTTTACCTTTCTCCGAAGCCTATCCTTGGCATCAAAGTCCAAGAAGTTCCAATTCACAGTCTTATGCCTTCTCTAGATCCAACTTGCGTAGAACACCTGGTATCCCTTCCTTTCTTCTAGAATCCAACATCTTATTGTCCACCAATTCCGCATCTAAAATTTGTCTGCCATCCACAGACATATGCTGAGAGTGAGACACTGTATCATCCACGACCTTCTTTAGTTTATCTGAAAGGACCTTAAAAATGATCTTATAGATGCTTCCTACGGCTACAAGACTAATAGGTGTACTTGATGTTTGAGGCTCTCTCCTTCTTAACATTGTAGTCTCCATGCCGATTGCCTTATTTACATCCCTCTCCTCCCTTTGTATTTGGGATAGGGAGGGGCTTTAGTGGCGCACTGTTGTTAAATAATTCAGTATAATATGTTGCCGATAGAAGAATTCGCCTCTGATAAATCAGAAAATTTTACTAGGATAAAGGCCAAGCCTAGCCCAAACGCTGTGTCAGCCCAACCTATCAACTCCAATTAGGTTAGCTAGCTCACTTTCTACTGGTTTCTATTGCTTATTTTCCTGTTTCAAAGAAAAGTTTATATCAGATAACTCCAATTCTTTTTTCCTACTCTACAGTTACAGTAATTGGAAAAGAGAACAAGAGAAAGCGACAAAATTGACTTCACTTTAAAGTATAGCAAAAACATACCAATGCTTGGAGGCCTTGCAGGCAGCAAATTGAGTGTTGATTTGGTCTTTAGGACCACTAGACCAACTTCTCATGAACCATGCCAATTAATAATAGTTTTTAAGCAAGTATCTGAAGTTTATGGGTTCCTACAACAACCTCAAGTTAATATACAATAATAACTGGGTTCACAGTCAAATGTTTAGTGGATTTCTTAATACATATACAAGGTTTGGGCAAGAGATAAAATCCAAGTCTGTCCGTATGTGCAAACCTAATTAATGTGTCCAGTCTGTAAGTATATGAACATCTAGTAACCTATGTCCACATGGTCATTTTGTTCCCTTATGGGTAATATAATTAAGAAGAATTGATAAGAATGATCGGCAGGTTTAGCTGATAAATTGTGCCTTCATTGACTGTGTTAGGAAGCAGGGAAGATTCTGGAATTAGTCAATGCCACCCGTCCAAACAAAAACCCATTAGAAACTTCATTATATACAAGAGAGTGAGAGTATGAGAGAGAACCTGCTTTAGAATGTTATGTGCTTATATGTCAATCTGTTTTAAGTGAATGTTAACAGATCTTCTTGTTTAGGGTCAGAGATTGCATGAAAGGAAAAAAGGTTGCAATTCTTTCTGTTTGTAAATAATTCCTATATATGTTTACTTAAGTATATCTTGTTTTTTTACCACTTATAAGTCTGGCTGAGCAAGTTTTTATCCCTTCATGATTGAGCCGAACTTGAAATGTCCCAGTGGTTATGTATTTGGTGAGACATCAAGTACGTATGCCAACATCAAGCCTTTTTTACTAATCAGTCAGTTCATCAAAAAATTCATATTAAGGTTAGCAATAAGGGACAATTTGAGCACTGACTTTTTAATTTACACTGTCAGGCTCAAAAGTGTTGTTCTCGAACCAACTATCTCGAGAAGGAACATCCAGCAACTATCAAACTTAAATGGATCTAGCATGTTTAAAGTAAATGAAATAAAAGAATGTTGGTTGGGTTTGTGAAGTCTTTTTGTCAGACTCTCTGACTCAGAAGTAATAGGCTCTATTCTAAGTAATTAATGGATCTAACTAATACCACGTAAATACTAGAATAAAAATTACAAATTTTAGTCGGGGTTTTTATGTCAAAAATGTGCTAAGCTGGATACATTGGTTTATTTGGAACTTTCAAGTAGAACAAAAGGTAACTATTGAGAAAGGAGCAAGTGTGGTATATTTTCTTTAAATAAATCATCTGGGTTCTTTAACTTCTCCTCATTTTATGCAGGCAATGTATATCCGTGTCAAGCGTGACAAGTCCACATACTTTATTCAATGTGATCCCACCGAGACAATCCTACAAATAAAGGAGAAATTGTATAACCTCATAGATCAACTTGTTAATGATCAACGATTAATCCTTGTAGCTACTGGTGATGTGTTGGACGACTCGAAGTCATTGGCTGATCAGAAGGTAGATGACCATCTCTTTCACTACTGTGTAATTGAGAATGAATAGTATCATTGAGGACCTCTCTTTTTTATCCATTGTGTTAAGATATGATCTTCCTCGTAATGGACTGGTACTTTCCTTCCGGTTGTCTCAAAAACATGTCCACTTTCTATGAAAATACCCTCAACTATCCAATACTTTTTGATATTATATTATCTTAGAGGTAGTACGACCTTTTAACTAAAAAAGTTTAAATTGTGTAAAATGTTACAGACTTTCCAACCTGTTAGAACCTACTTCCACTTAAATACGATAGAAGTTAATTTCTTTCTTTAATACTTGTGCCAAGTCAAAATACTATATCTATAATGTGATGGAAGGTACTATATAAGTACCAAACTTTATCTTTATTGTAATGCGAGAAGTTATAGAGGTCCACGAGATACTTTTCTCATTGTAGTAATCGAATAGTTCTTGTTTTCTTGTCACTTCATGTGGTATCTGACTTATGTTCTAAGAATTACCTTTATGAACTTTTCAGGTCGAAAATGATGCTGTGGTGGCGCTGACTCTGAGAAAAGGTTCTCTCTTTTGCATTTTGTTTTTCTTCGGTTTTGGTAGAAACTTTTTAGCAAACTTAGGGATCTTTGTATCATAAATTGTCTTAATCTGAGTGGATACTGGTCTGATTCTGCTTCTACTATATACCCTTAGTCTCAACCTATGTTGCGCGGACTCTTCAAAATCCCTTCCGCACCCATGTCGACACGACATGGGTGTGGGTATGGGTGTAAGATCCATACCGATTTGGTCAACTTACCTTGGGTACTTTGACTACATTCTATGACAGAGAAGTATAGATTGATAGGTATTTGGTTTGATTTTTGGGTAACTCTCTCTCTATATATTTATATAAAGTATGTGAATGCTTTTCTATTATGCGAGATACCTTATGAATATAATATTGGTGTTTTTAAAGAATAAAGTGTTATTATTATAGTTCATTAACTTTAACTAATCGAAAAATATACTTTATTTGTTGAATATACATTTATTGGCCGTATCCAAGCACCTGTATCCGCACTCGGCCATACTCTTGAATCCTAAATTTATGTGATGAAGAATCCGACTTCTAGATCCACACCTGGATCTTATATCCGCACCGGAGTCTGAGCAACATAGGACTCAACTGTTTGTATTCACATGCTCATGTATAACATGGTGGTGAAGAATGCTCAAAATGCATGCTTTGTTTTATGCAAATATATATCTGATCTGAGTACCAACCTTTGGTGGCAATCAATCTCTTTAATGGATTAGAAAAGATGTGTTTATGTATGGCTTCTGAAAATCCAGGAAGTTTGACTACTGCCAACGCTATTCCTTTGGCCCAAGTGGAAGACTCAGGGAAAACTGGAAAATTCTTAAGTATATTGAAAATTTGGTACAGGTGTGATTAGATTTGAGGCTTTCCATGACAGTTATAAATTAAAAATTATAATAATTAGGTATTAGATAATACATAATCAAGATGATCATGCATTTTTCGTACTGACAACAATCACAAGTTGATTGAAAACACTACAGTAAATATTCATGTATATTATTTGGTGCAAAACCAGGTCAGCATTAATTTAAGACTAGATTTAGCATAATATATGGCTTCAAAAAGTTAGCTGGAGATTGATACATATTAATACAACTGATAGGGGTGGGAAGGAGCTTGATGATGTTGTTACCAATGTCATAATGTAGGTTGAGAAGAGCTATTACATGTCTGTAACATGATTATTGACATCAAGAGTTAGATGCTATTTCAAAGAGGGCAGCAATGTCTGAATCTGCATATTGAACATGAAGGGATTGATGTGATCCTGCAATTTAATGGACAATATGGTTACTAATGGTCTAGAGCATAGAGAATCCTACTTCATCCTAAGTGAGGTGGAAAGGATGTCTGGTCAAGCTGGTTGTTTGGCGTTGTTACTGCATGTTACTCAATGGAATGGTTAATTGTTCCTTGTCTTAACCAGAAGAAAAGGAATTTGCACCAGGGGTGTGGCCTAGTGGTCACTGAAGTGTTTCTTGCTTCCTCATGCTGAAACTTGGAGTCGTCATGAATTTCTGAGTTTTGATGAAGATGAATTTAGTGCTTCAAGGAGTTTAATGTTGAGTTACAAACAAAACCATTTGGTAGCAAATCATTCAAGAACTTTCTCTCCATTCAATTGATATGTTATGGCTTTTTTTTTGCACATTAATATTTGTGCAAATCCATCTTTTGTAAGCTTCCAGAATGAAAAGAAGAAATTAGAAATAATTGCGAAAACGAAAAAGGATCCTTTTGAGTGTAAGGGAGTACATAGCAGCAAGTTATATTTCCTCATGGGCTTTACATAGACTTCTAGCTCTATATTGGTTTAAGGAGTGTAAGAAAGGAGTATTGAAAGAAGGTTGTAATCTTAAAAAGCTACATATCTTAGTTGGATTTGTAGGAAATGATATTGCATTGTTTTATATGGATTTGCCAGAGATTAGGAGACTTAAGTATACTATAGCCTTATCCTGGCAATGTAGTTAGGGGCAGAGCATAAAACCAAATCATTGCTTTAATTTCTAGTTATTTGTAGGCTGATGCTGATGCTGATTTGTCTTGTGCTTCTGGAATGGGATGCAAAAGTACTTCTCTTTCTTGTCCTTTGCTTCTGTCAGTGTTGCAGTTCCGGTTTTTGTTCCATTTGTTCACTTTCTCGTTTTGACTCACACCTAGAACAATCCCCTCCATCCATAGGGTTTCAGGAATAGTAATAAAAGAAATAAGCCATCTATAGTTTACATTGAGACTTGGGTCCTTTACAGGGATTAGCATTATTTTAATCTTTATCTCGTCAAATACATGATCACTTATAAATTGTTAATTTGGTGGCATATAGAAGTACTGCCACACCGTCACCAACTTTAAAAGTAAACTAATTGTGAACTTGGTGGCTAGAAGTACTCCTATAGCAACCTTTCTAGTATTAGAACTTATCTTAAAAGTAAAACAATTGTGCATTTGGTTTATCTGCGAATTTAAGATGAAATTTGTATGACATTTATAGTTATTAGCAGCATTAGTTTCCACTCCTATTAAACTCCCGAGAGCAAGATTAATAGCCTGTTTGGCCAAGCTTTTTTTTGGGCCAAAAGTGCTTCTTTGACCAAAGCACTTTGGCAAAAAATTGAGGTGTTTGGTCCCAACGTTTTGGAAGGTAAAAAAAACGNGAGGTGTTTGGCCCAACTTTTGGAAGGAAAAAAAGTGCTTTTGAGGAGAAGCAGAAGCAGTTTTTTATAGTAAATATTTAAATTTATTTTTCTTTTTTATATAATACTAGTTGTAAACTGATTCTTTACTATCTTTTTTTCGTAATTTGATACTTAAAAGTACTTTTTGAAAAGATTGGCCAAACATAATAAGCTTGCAAAAAGCACTACTCAAATGAATTGGCCAAACACAAACTGCTATTTTGCAAAAGTACTTTTTCAAAAAGCACTTTTCAAAATAAACAGTTTTTGACAGCTTGGCCAAACGGGCTCTAAAGTCTAAACAGGAAGTGAAATTGCGCTTTTGAGGAATGTAGGATTTCTCCTGGTCGTCCCTGTTAGTACATAATGTTCTATTCTTCAACATCACAGTATTCTTATATTCGTTGCTCCATCTATGATACACATTTTGTTAAACAGTTTCTCATCTATTTGTGGATCTCTAATCCTTTCAGATGACAATGAATTTGAGGATGTAAATATTGTGAGACCAAATGATTTTTACCAGTCCCGTGATGCAGAAAGTGGTGCAAGTTGGTGACGACAACCCCAGCAACAGTTTATTTCTTAAAGATCTACATTCTTGTACACAGTATCTGGCTTGATAAGACACTTGAGGTAGTGCTTAAGTTGCCTGCTGCCCAAGAATGGCATTGTGTCATTCTGTTTAAAAGCAGTGTGATGGAACACTTACCCGAGAATGGTTTTATGCCTTTGTGATCACAGGAAAGAGTTTACATATTGACGCATAAATGTTTCAGATTGAAATTCCTTTTTTTTTTTTGGGTGTGATTTAAAGATTTGCATTGCATGTAAATGTTTGGCTGTGTGAATTTTCTTGTAATCTCATGTTCATTCCATGCATGAATTGCTTCTCCCTTGGAACAATGATTTTTGGTTAAGGATACTAGAGTGATTGATTAGATACGGATAGCAACACCACCATGGGAATTGTGTGTGGATGGTTAGGATTCTTCTACTCAGAGAATGGAGAACTTCTTGGAAGAGAGTCCTTGCCCCCCTTAGTTGGCTTACCTGGCACGAATCTGAATTGGTCAGGACAGTGAGTTTTGGCCATCGGATGGTTAAACCTAAAAAATGGTGATAGCACGGAAATGGAGCAGTGAGACTCCATCCATCGCTAAGTTATACTTATGTTAAGTATTGTGAGCGCGACATGATAGATTCTGTAATGTCGCTGGGACCTTCCTTCTTTCTTTCTTTCTTTCTTCTTTAAGTGAGATCTGATTAAATTTCACACAAGTTCTCATTGAGAAAACCATTTCCTCCATTTAGCGTAGTATGATAGGTTACATGCTTTATGATTGATCACTCCGAATCTGTATAAAAGTTAGACATTTATATATTAAAACAAAGTGGAAGAAATGAAACGTTTGATTAGAGACTGGGGTTGTATCCTGCTAGTTATAATTTCTAGTTAATTCAGGATTCAATACTAACACTTTTCTTTTCCTTCCTCTATATATGTCTACCCCTCACCAAAAAAAAATTTAAATAAAAAAGCTTTTGTTCAAAACTTCTGTACAGTAAATGGTGAAGGTACTGATTTTCAGATTACTACTTTGCAATTATTTATTAATATAATTTACTTTATCGTGTCAATGATATGGTAATACACATGGTTTAACTTGCATTACCGGTTATTATTTGGACAGATTTTGTAAGAAGTTTCGAAGATGATTTTATGCGACGAGATCTGTAGATTCATACGTGTTTGAATAATTGCAGTTTTTTCTTTAACATTTTTGAGCTGTTTTGTTGAGTGGATGAGAGTTTTGCGATGAAAACCATCCTAAATCTCTTTTTTCATTGAGAAAATTTATTCGAAAAAAATTTGAAAAAATATGTGTTTCAAAATTATTCTTTCTAAAACTTCAGTTAACTTAATAAAGCACTCCCACCTACAACCCTATGGTTGTGGGTTCGAGTCACCAAAGGAGCAATACCTCCAACAAAGGGGATCAAAGGGGCAGGGAACAAAAAAAAACTTAATAAAATGCCTTGTAAATGTAATACTTAAGAAATGTGTCGGACGACGATTTAGTTAGAAACTTTGACATTGATTGCTTTACCCGGATGCAAGGGTGCAAAGAAAAACCGATAAAATCATACCAAACCGGAAAAAAAAAAAAACAAAACTGATTGTTTTTTTGGTATTAGGAAAAAAAACCCGACCATAATTGGTTTGGTTTGGTTTTAACTAAAAAAAATCAAACCGAAACCAAACGAACCCGATAGTACATTTATATAATTTTTAAAAATATTTTATACATATAAATATTATTGTAATGTAATTTATAAATATTTCCTAAACTTTTTCACATCTTTTAATGTATTATTTTAAGTTTGGACTTAATATTCTTGAATGGTAAATAAATTTTGTAGCCCATAAATGTAGTAACTCAAACAAAAGTTTACATCGATACTAATGCTAACACAAGAAATTTAATTCAATACTAGGAATGATGGTAGTGTTGGATATCTATTTTTTTAGTTTTACATTGGTTTTATAATGAAAATGCATAACTTAATTTATCTTTTTCTTTAGTGCTTAGTTATGTAATAATACTACTTATTAGCTATATTTATTTTAGCATGACCTATATAGTATATTTAGATTATATTAATTTTCATCATGGTTTATAAATTAGTAATATTTGCTTTATGCAATTTTATTTATCTTTGTTATTGAATATTTTTAGTATAGCTATGACTTATCTCAATTATTGTTGTTGGCGCCAAGTTAATGTGATAAGTTTTGAAGACTGACAAAAGAACTCAGACATGGACCAGGTCCATCTTGTGAAGCACAGTTGTGATCAACCCAAACATGTGAGATGCACGTGAAGGAGATAAATCTAACTTATCAGAAGTAATATCTCCTGATCTGATCGAAAATGTTGCATATTGGATAAGGAGAGAAAGACTCCTTACACGAATAGCACACAGTTTAAGAAGAGGATAGTGTTAGAGTATGAGATCAACTATAACTCTTCTACGATAGAAGAGTAGCATCTATATCCCAGTTAACCTCTAATTACTAACCCAATAAATATTAGTGTTTTTCTCTTTTACAGGTAACGCACATAAGCAGAAGTTAAACGTAAATTGAGAGCAAAATAGCAAGGCAATTTTGCAAGCAATTTATGTGTGATTCAAGCGTGCAATCCTGAAGCTACTTGAACAAGATAGAAGAACTAGTTCCGAGTGTCTATCTTTTATTCTAGTTCAATTGTAGTAGCTGATTTTACATTGTACCTTTCAGATTTTATAGAAGCAATTGTATTAGGTACCTTGAGTGTTCAAGTTAGAGTTAACTTGAAGTTGTTGCAACAGTTGAGGCTGTGTGCCACAACGGGATTAGAGTTAATCCTTATGTTTACAAAGAGTTTTGTAAATGTTGTTTTGGCTCAGTGATTTTAGTGGAAGTTTGGGAAAATCCTACTGAGTGGTAGGTCGTGGTTTTTTCACCTTTTGAGCCAGTTTTTTTCCACGTAAAAATCTCTGTGTTCTTTATTTTCTTTACTTCTTATTCCGCAAACAGTAGTAGTTGGAACACATAGAAGAACCATGTCCTTCTATAGTTCAGTTAAGCAAAAATTGGGTACCACACAAATCATCCCCCACTCTTGTGTGGTACTGAAGTATAAAACATCAATTGGTATAAGAGCGGGTTATCCTTGAAGAGGCTAACACCTTAGGAAAAGATCAAGATGAGTGCACCACCTGGAAACTGGGAAGGGCAATCCACTGCTAGGCCCCCACTCTTTAATGGTCAGTACTATTCTTGGTGGAAGAAGAGAATGAGAGATCACATCATAGGAGAAGACGATGAACTCTGGGACATAGTCACTGATGGTCCCCTGGCTACTACAATGAAGAATGCTGAAGGAGTGGACGTGCCAAAGACAAGAGCTGACTGCACTGCTGAAGATTTGAAGAAATGGGAAAAGAATGCCAAGGCCAAGAAATGGCTTGTGTGTGGACTAGGACCAGACGAGTACATCAGGATTCAAAGCTGCACCACTACTAAGGAGATATGGGACACTTTACAAGTGTCCCATGAAGGAACTCCTCAAGTAAAGAGATCAAGAGGAACACTGCTATATTCTCAATATGAGAATTTTTACCATGAAGGAAGGAGAAACCATCCAGGAGATGTACACAAGGTTCACAACACTAACAAATGAACTTAAATCTCTTGGGAGAATTATCCTTGAAGAAGACAAGGTTGAGAAAATCTTGACAATGGTCTTACCAGTAACTTGGGAAAGCAAAATCACTGCTATTCAGGAATCAAAGAACATTGCTACTCTCAAGGTGGATGAATTGATTGGAAATCTCACTGCCTATGAACTGAGAAGGCAAACCATGAAAATGGATGCACCTAAGAAGGAAAGGAGTCTGGCTCTCAGAATAGCTGAAGGTGAAGATCTAGAGGATGATGAAGTGGCCATGATCACAAGGGATTTCAAAAAGTACCTGATGAGAGGAAAGGGTTCTTCAAGAGGTACAACCTTCAACAAACCAAGAGCTCCTGAGAAACAAACCCATGAGGGTTGCTACAAATATGGCAAGACTGATCACATGATCAAGAACTGTCCCCAGTGGGAAATTGAATGGACGAAGGAAAGGGCTGAACGAAGGAACAGGTTCAACCCAAAAGGAACAAAGGATCAACAAAGGCTATGGTTGCTGCTTGGGGAGAGACATCAGATAAAGATTCAGAAGATGAAGCTGGAGATGAACAAGCACTTATGGCCATCGGAGAATCAGATGATGAACAAGAGGTAAATGTGACTCATCTCAAAGACAAGATTAAACTTCTGTCTAAAGAAAGGTTATCCGAACTATTGCTAGACTTCATCGATGAATCTGAGATAATTAACAATGAGAAGGAAAAACTGTCTAGGGAGTGTGTGATCTTAAAAGCCAAGTGCAAAAACCTAGAATCTAGGGCTAATGAGAGTGATAGTAAAAATGCTGAGTTGAAGAAACAGGTTCTTGAACTTGACACCAGCGTCTTAGAACTTAGGTCTAAAAATTTAAAACTGAAATTAGAAACAGGTAAGAAGAAAACTGATCACACACATCTCACCTTAGAAGAAAATCTAGGAAAGATGAAGGATGAGTTGTACAAAAAGGATGAGCAGATAAGAGTCTTAAAAGAAGACCTAGGGAAGGTAAAGCATGAACTAGACAGAACTTGCAAATGGAATAAGGCTTCTAATGCACTATCCTGGCTACAAGAACACCACAGTAGCAACAAGAGAGGACTTGGCTATGGGACACAAACACCTAAGTGTGGCAAGACTGGTCATTACAAAAATGAATGTGATGTAAAAGAAAATGCCAGTCAAAAGAACAAAACCTTTGTCCAAGGGAAAAGTAGGCTGCCTAGGTGGGCCAAAAGGAATTTAATTTACCCCTTTGCCTATAGAAAGGGACCTAAACTAGTTTGGGTTCCTAAGACTAACCCCTGATTTATTTTTGCAGGCCCAAGTGAAGGGAAGTAGCCAAATATGGTACATGGATAGTGGCTGCTCAAAACATATGACTGGAAGCAAGAACCAATTCCTTTCACTTGAGGACTTAAAAGGAGGTAATGTCTCCTTTGGAAATGGGAAGAAAGGTGAGATTATTGGGGTTGGAAAGGTAGGTAAGACAGACTCACATTCCATTGAGAATGTCTACTTGATAGATGGCTTGAAATATAGCCTAATCAGTGCATCACAACTATGTGACACAGGTAACTTGGTAGCATTCACCTCAACTAAATGTTTTGTGTTTAATCTTACCACTGACAAGATTGTTTTGCAGGGAAAAAGAGTTAACAATATTTACATTGTAAATTTGTCCACTCTTTCAGAAAATGAGAGTGTGTTGGACAATGATCCCCTCTTGTGGCACAAAATACTTGGTCATGCAAGTTTAAATCAACTCAACAAATTAGTCTCCAAGGACCTGGTGATAGGATTGCCTAACATCAAGTTCAAGGAAGATAAAGTTTGTGAGGCTTGTGCAAGGGAGAAGTAGGTAAGATCCTCTTTTAAAAGTGTTACGCCCCTCAGTATTATGTCGATGTTATGCTCTGCAGTAATATATTACAACAATATTGCACCCAGCAGTATTACACTATGGTGATGTTACGCTTTGCAGTATTAAGTTACGACGATGTTGCACCCTGAAGTATTGTACGTTAAATTTGTCGTAAGGTAATTGACATCAGTCCAAGTAAAAGATTATTTGGAGATTATAAGGATTATGCTATTTCACAAGCGATTAGTAAATTCATGAAGGTGAAAGGGGGAGCAAGTCGAAGAAAATGAATTTTGTCCAAGTTTGGCATTTTGGGGTAAAATACAGCCCGAGCTAAAATACCTGATATTTATGGACTAGTTCATACGAGGTACCACATGACCATAATAGTAAGGTGTATAAGGTACGTGAAAAGTGAGTAATATTTTAAGTAAGTGGGAATAATTCTCAATTTTGCGGGTAATTGATTAATTACCGGGTAACGGGATATTACCTAATTAATTGAAGATATATTTGGATAAGATTAATCCCCACCCCACGTGGCAGCAGATGAAGGAACACTTAAGTGACTTGTCTTTAGACAAGCCAACTAGTGGGCACATGGACAACAAATCTTAAGGAATTTTACACGTAAGAAGTGATTATCTTAGCCATCTTTATCTTGTCTTTCAAGACTATTCAATTCATTTTATAACAAGAAAATATAATGAAAGGAACAACAAGGAACAAAGGGAGGGAATTCATGAAGTTAATCTGAGACTTTTCATTACATTTCTGACGGCAATTCTTGAATTTACAACAAAATTCATACCAAGTTCATACAATCAGAACAATAGCCGTGAATTGACAATTACAAAGCAGAACGCCATTCTTCATGTTTTCAACAGAAACGTCTTGCAACAAAGCGATTCCAACGAAAGTTATTAGAACTTAGCAACGTAAAATTTTGCGGTTCTAAAGGAGTACGGTGCAATCTTCTCCAAAAATATGATACAGAGTTTTCCCTCCTCCAGGTATGTTAAGGCTATCCCTTCTTTCTTTTGGCATGATCCACACGATACGAACGAAATGTGCAAATGCACAAATTCCATGAATGACTCTATTCATAGAAGTATTAGAGATATCTATGTTCTTGAATTTTCATGTGTCATAATATTTTATCATCTGTTCATGGGTCTCAGAAAAATACGAAAGTTGAAAAGAGTTTACTTTATGATATTACTCAAAGGAAAAATGGTGTTATGACATTCCCAAAGATTTTATTAACGTACTTTTCATGCATTGCATTCATGTACATTGACACGTGACCAGATGGCGTTATATACACGAATATATGTATGTATATATATGTATATGGGATATGGAAAAGGTTATGACGTTATATACGCACCACCACCTGATCAGCTGGTATACGTTGATGATTTTGCCCACAGTGGCCAAGATGATATGATGTGATGCCCTCAGAGGCTGATGATGTTATGAAACATGTACCTATGCACGACATGACATTCATACGCATATGCATGATACTATAATTATTTCATGATTTACAAGGTTATTCAGACTTACAGGTTGAGTCATGTACTCTATATTTCTTCCATGTCTGTTATGTACTTATTTATGTGTCTTACATACTCGGTACATTTTTTGTACTGACGTCCCTTTTGCCTGGGGATGCTGCGTTTCATGCCCGCAGGTCCCGATAGATAGGTCGAGAGCCCTCCAAGTAGGCTATCAGCTCAGAGGAAGATGTTGGTGCGCTCCATTTGCTTCAGAGTTGCTTGTTTGGTTAGTATGATTTAGACGTGTATTGTTTGGTATGGTGGGACTTTGTCCCGACCTTTATGACATTTATGTACTCTTAGAGGCTTGTAGACATATGTCGTGTACGTAAAAGATTGTACGGCCTTATCGGCCTATGTTTTGAGTTTATAAATGATTATGTTGGCCTATTAGGCCCGTATGTCACGTGTATATGATGACGTATAAGAAAGATATGTTACGTTGGTACTCGGTTGAGTAAGGTACCGGGTACCCGTCGCGTCCCATCGGTTTGGGTCATGACAAAAAGCAAGAATATGGTAAGCACGACCAAGACGATGGAACTGGTCCATATGGATCTTTGTGGTCCAATGAGAACATTGAGCAGAGGTGGTAAGAAATATGTGATGGTAATTGTTGATGATTACTCTAGGTTTACTTGGGTATTGTTCTTAACATCTAAGGATGAAGCATTTGATATGTTCACTGCCTTTATTAGAAAAACTCAAAAACAACTAGGAAATCAACTTGCATCAATTAGATCTGATCATGGAACTGAATTTGAAAATGCTAAGTTTGCTGAATTTTGTGATGAGCATGGTATAGATCATAATTTCTCTACACCTAGGACTCCTCAACAAAATGGAGTAGTTGAAAGAAAGAATAGGACTCTTGAATATATGGCTAGAACTATACTTCTTTCTAGTAAACTGCCTCATAGCTTCTGGGCAGAGGCTGTAAATACTGCATGTTACATCATAAATAGGTGCATGACCAGACCTCTTGTAGAGAAGACTCCCTATGAGTTACTTAAAGGGAGAAAACCAAATATATCCCATCTTAGGGCATTTGGATGCAAGTGCTTTGTGCACAACAATGGAAAGGACTCCCTAGGTAAGTTTGATCCCAGAAGTGATGACGGAGTATTCTTGGGATATTCTTCACATAGAAAAATCCTATAAAGTGTATAACAAAAGAACTTTGTGTATAGAAGAAAGTGTACATGTAGTTTTTGATGAAACTAACATTCTTTCTGAGAGACAGGAACATGAAGATGAAGCCATTGGGCTGGTAAGAGACTTGAGTAAAGTCACAGCTCAAGCTAAAGAGGCATCAAAAGAAGGAACAGGTGATGGAACAGGTTCTTCCATTCAGGGCAACCTGACAGGGGGAACTGAACAAAGAAGAAATGAATCTAATTCCCAAATGGAACCTGTTCATGAGCCTGTTCCTCAGCAACAAAACATGGGAGAAACTCCAAACGGAAATCAGTTGGTTGTGAAACCTTACAAGTATCAAAGTTCTCATCCCATTGAGAACATCCTTACTGATCCAACTTCTGGAGTCAAAACCAGATCTCAATTAAAGAATATGTGTGCTTTTGATGCATTCTTATCTCTTATTAAACCTAAAAATATTGCTGAAGCTTTGCAGGATACAGATTGGATGAATGCAATATAAGATGAACTCAATCAGTTTGAAAGAAGTCAAGTGTGGCATCTGGTAGCAAGACCCAAGGACAGGTTAGTGATTGGCACTAAATGGGTCTTCAGAAACAAACTTGATGAAGATGGAACAGTTACAAGGAACAAGGCAAGGTTAGTGGTCCAAGGCTATAGCCAAGAGGAGGGCATAAATTATGATGAGACCTTTGCTCCAGTAGCAAGACTGGAGGCAATAAGACTCCTCATAGCCTTTGCAGCACACATGGAATTTACCCTTCACCAAATGGATGTGAAGAGTGCCTTCCTCAATGGCTACCTAAAGGAAGAAGTCTTTGTCAAACAACCTCTAGGGTTTGAAAGTAAGGAGTGTCCAGATCATGTATACAAATTGGACAAAGCCTTATATGGACTCAAGTAGGCTCCTAGAGCATGGTATGAACGTCTATCCAAATTCCTGCTTGAACATGGCTACAAAAGAGGTAAGATTGACAGTACTCTATTCTTGAGGGAAAAAGGTGAGGATCTACTAGTAGTACAAATTTATGTTGATGACATAATTTTTGGGGCAACCACTGAAAAACTGAGTAAGGATTTTGCAAAATTAATGGGGAGTGAATTTGAAATGAGTATGATGGGTGAGTTTAATTTTTTCTTAGGTTTACAGATCAAACAAAACCCTAATGGAACCATGATCCATCAGCAGAAATATGCAAAGGAGTTAATTACGAAGTTTAAAATGGATGAATCAAAAGAAATAGATACACCCATTGCAACTGCCACTAAATTAGACATAGATGAACCTGGTTCATCTGTTGATCAAAAGTTGTATAAGGGTATGATTGACTCACTTTTGTATCTTACTGCTAGCAGACCTGACATAGTTTTCAGTGTAGGGCTTTGTGATCGTTTTCAAGCCAATCCTAAGGAATCCCACTTGACTGCTGTCAAGAGGATACTGAGATATTTGAAAGGCACTACTAATCTTTGTCTTTGGTACCTTGAAGGTAGTAACTTTAATCGAGTAGGATATGCTGATGCTGACTATGCAGGTTTCCTTGTGGATAGGAAAAGCACCTCAGGTATGACTCATTTTCTTGGCTCATGTCTGGTATCATGGGCCACTAAAAAGCAGAATTCAGTGGCCTTATCCACTGCTGAGGCTGAGTATGTTGCTGCTGCCTCTTGTTGTGCCCAACTACTGTGGATCAAGCAGCAGCTAATGGATTTTGGCATTGAGATTGGTTGCATCCCTATTTTCTGTGATAACACTAGTACTATAAGTATGACAAAGAACCCAGTTCATCATAAGAGGACTAAGCACATAGATGTTAGACATCATTTCTTAAGGGACAACTATAAGAAAGGATTGATTACTATAGAATTTTGTGCTACTGAAAACAAATTGCTGACATCTTTACTAAAGCACTAAGTAGAGAAAGCTTTGAGAGGAACATGTTAGAATTAGGGATGATTAAGATCACCTAATGGGACCAATTCAGAATGCACAGTGAAAAAAAAAATTTTCTTGGCTAAGAAATCTAGAACTTTTGTAAATATCTAGATTAATTTTTATTCATCTTCATACTGTAAATAGTATACTCCAGTGACATGTGTTGATATGACTCACTGATCTCTAACAAATTTTTTTCTCTATTTTGGTAAATTGAGGCATGATCAAGGGAATTCTAAATGAAGAACCTGGTTCATCAGTATTGGTTCATCTGTGTGACAAGGTATGTTTTCTATATTCTGCACAATTAGAAATATAAATATTTAAATCACGAGCAGAATCCTAACAATGTTCAACACATCAAAAAATTCTATCCAGTTGTTTTTTTGAACCAGTTCCGTCCTCATTAGAATTCTAACCACAAAAAATGCCTAAAATCTAGGGAAGCCTAACCGTTCGTTCAACCTGCAATTTCAGGTTGATTAGACCTCTAGTTGACTGCTAAAGCTACCGTTATCCATCAAATGAGTCTTTCCCTTTAAATACTCATTATTAATTCCTGCCACCCTCATAATTCAAAACCGTCAAAAACCTTCTTCACTGTAAATTGCTTTCTTCTTCAAAAGTTTAACTCACCAACTCTCTCAAGCAATCAGCTATAATGACGAACCCACAAGATAACCCCGTAACTCCTCCACAACCTACTCCCTCTGATTCATCCACCCCTCCTCCACCTAGCACGACCCCTCAACCCGGAGAAGGCGAGTGAAAATGCTTGCTCGCAAAACGGTGGCATCTGGTGCTCTGTCAAAGAAATTGAACGAGAAATTAAAGGCGAGTCAAGCCCAAGATTCTGACTCTAATTCTGATTCGTTCAAATCTGCAAGTGAGGGGGAAGAAACTGGGTCTTCTGACTCTGAGAAGGCTAAAAAATTCCCTTCTGAGGTAAGCTCTTCCTTGGCTGAAAATTTAGAAAATAGGTTTGTTTTGGTTGGGCCTATCAGGGATGTGGAAATGCCTGAATTGGGAAGGAGTGGAGGTAAAAAGAAAATTGCAAAAGGAAAAGAGAGAGAGGGTGATATGGTGATGTGAGGGGAAAAGGGAAAGGAGTGGCTGATTCCTAACCCACTTCTGAATTGCCTGTACTAGCTATTTGTGGGGTTACACAGGAAACTGTGGAAGAAAGTGGCAAGAAGTCAGGGGGAAGTGGTTCAGGGGAGGCTGCTGAGGGGTTAGTTAATCTAAGTTCACAGGGAGATGAACCTGGTTCATCAATTGAAGAGACCCTAGCAGACCTTCTAAAAAAGGGTAGGTGCAAGTTATGATCCAAAGAAGAGGAGAACTCCAACACCAAAAGCCCCCAGCACTGCAAAACCTTCCAAGAAACGAAAGGCCTCCTCCCCAAAAACTGCTGAAATTCCTTTGCCAAAGGGAAGAGCCACAAGGAGTAGAGTGAAATAGGTTGAGAGTGAATTTCAAAAAGCTTTTGCAGACAGCAAGAAAAAGAGGATGGACAAAGGAAAGGCTAAGGTTGCAGAATCCTCTGAAGCTGTATACGTTGAGGAGATGGAACAGGTCCATCAGGAGAAAGTTACAACAATGGAGGTTCAGACCCCCAAACCCAAAAAGACCAAGACTTCTTCCAAGAAGTCTTCATCTGTGTCTAAGGCTGCTGAACCTGCATTGGCCAAGAGGACAAGGTCTGCAATGAAAAACAAACAAGTTACAATCTTTGAAGATGAGGACTGGAGTGGTGAAGAAGAGAGTGAGTCTGAAGGTGAACAAGACAAGTTGGCCATGTTTGGCAAAAGAAAATTTTTGAAGGGACGATTGCTGAAAGATTTGGTGGAACCAGGAATGATTCGTTTGGTTAACACCCTAGCTGCTCAGGGTTGGAAAGACATGGTCCTTCAGATGGATGAGAGATTGGCCAGAAATGAAATCATTGAATTCATGGCAAATGCTGAGGTCAAAGATGACAGAGTTACAAGCAAAGTCAAAGGAGTTCAAGTGACCTTTGATGCAGAGACGCTGGGAGAGATTCTTGACATACCTGCTGAGGGATATGATGACTACACTAGGCAAAGATAGCCAAGTCTGGACTCCCTTCCTTCTGCCCTTGCAATCGCTAGGAGATTCTGTAATGTTGAAGAAGTGAATGATGCCAAGTTTGTGCACAAGAGTGAGATGAAGCCACAACACAAAGTCATTTTTGAGTTTGTCAACAAGTGCCTACTACCCAGGCAGGAGAGAAGGCATATTGCTAACTATATGGACTTAGTTCTAATGGAGTGCCTTGAAAGTGGAAGGCAAATTAACTGGCTTGCATTCATCATCAAGCTACTGGACAGGGTTATCAATGGCTCCAAGGCTCATGCCACCCCCTATGGATTTATTCTGACTACGATTCTGGATAGGTGAAATGTGCCTCTGAAGAAGTGGGAAATGGCCAGAAGCAAGGATTACTTTGGCATTAATACTCTGCTTGATTGTGACTATTTAGTCAATGCCATTCCAAATGAACCTGGTTCATCCAAGAAGACACCTATCAACAGTAAAGTCAGGGCTCTTGTTCAGGAAAGTGAGGCCAAGGATGCTGAGATAGCTAGGCTAAAGGCTCGTTTGGAAGAGGTTGAATCTGAGAGGGATGCTCTCAGAACTGAGCTTACCAAGGAAAAGGAGAAGAATGATGGGATTCTTCACAATATGCTGAATCTTCTCCAAGCCCAAAACCAACCCTCTAGCTCCCCCAAGCCATAGGAATTCTAGCCTTTGTCTCCTGAACCTGTCTAGTACCTTCAGTGACCTAGATTAGGAATTTTTCTTTCTTTTTGCTCATGTTTTGAATATTTTTGCTTTCTGGTTGTGGAAGCAACATATCCTCTATCAATGATATCTACCGTTTTTGCTCTTGTTGACTGCTAATATTTCCTTGATAGTTTAAATATGTTTGCCTGATTACTGATGATTGATCCATGATTGCACTTGCAATTGCCCCAGTGGCCATGAGCACTTATTAAAATCTGGAACTTGATCTGGGACTAAAAAATCCGAACTACCCCGACCTATATACACCCCTACCGAGATAATTTTTGTTTAGACAGTTTAGCCCAAATAATTTGAGTTCAGAAACCTGCAATCTTTCACATGGGACAAGTGACTGTTTCATATGTCCATTCTATTATGGAAGGTTTGCCAATATTATATTGAAATAAACCTAGTAATACCATATGTATGCAAGGAAGTCCACTTGTACCTAAAGGTACAACATACATACTTATGTACATCAGTACATGCACACACAACGTACAATGGCAGTGTGAGAATTTCTTATATATTCAATGTAATATAACCTGTTATAGCATGCTATCCGTTTACTATTTATTCTAGTTTACCCAATTAATGTTATACTCTAGATTTGCATGTAATTACTTTTTAACTGATTTAATTATGCAAATATTTTTTAACCGTCATCACATAAAAGTTAAAACTCTATACACAGAGATATAATTCAGTAGATTATCCATGTAGACAATACTCTTAAGCCAAATGTGTGAACCTCCACCACGGAAGCAACATCAAGTATCTCAATAAATCCCATTTCCATCTTCCACATGGCCCAATCGCATAACAGAAGCTAGAGTCCTTAGCCAATAACATTTAACATTCAGATTCCCCTATATCTCCTCTTCTTCCCTTATACTAGCCATCACCCTGCTCCTCTATTCCCCCATATTCTCATTTTTCTTTTCTTCTTTTAACATTCTTTAAGTCAAATAGTAGCTTAATTCAATGGCTTCCAATGCATTGATGAGCTGCGGAATTGCAGCAGTTTCCCCCTCTGTCCTCTCTTCTTCCAAGTCTAAATTTGCCGCTGCAGTGCCGGTGTGTGTAGGAGCAGCCAATGGCAACTCCCGGTTCAGCATGTCTGCCGAGTGGATGCCGGGCCAGCCCCGCCCTCCTTACCTTGACGGTTCTGCCCCCGGGTAATAATTTACTCCCTCCTATCCATTTTCGTATACTGTATACACATTTTATACATAATTAGTGTATATTTTTTTGTATATATATTCGGCTAGGGGCTGTAACTATTTTTGGCTGAATTAATTGTATAATGGATGGGTGATTGTGAATACAGAGATTTTGGATTCGATCCACTTGGTCTAGGAGAAGTACCAGCGAACTTGGAGAGATACAAGGAGTCTGAACTCATTCACTGCAGATGGGCTATGCTTGCTGTGGTAAGCTAAGCTCCTATTTACTTTTTTATTTAAGTACAAATTTTGTTTCAAAATATGAGACTTTTAAGAATATAATTAGTACAAATAATCTTAGCCAAGCCATAGAGACTCTTCTTATTAAAGAAATGGGAGTGATTTTATTGTGTGATTTTATTGTGTGCCTCACATAATTGACATTAGTTGACATTAGTTGTGTGATGCCCTTTTTATCTCACACATTTGTGGACCTATATCTTACACATTTGGGTCCACAAAATTCTGGGACCACAAAGTTGTGACACAAAAAAGAAGCCTCACACAACTAGCGTTAGTTGTGTGAGGCACAAAATAAAATTGTTCGGGAAATGGGAAAGGACATGGCACAAAGTTTAAGAAAAAATGAAGACTTTAAGAATTTGTGATTCTAAACAAGTCAAAAAGGGTCAAGAGTATTTGTGTGGTTATAAAAGCTTCTCATTAAGGGTAGAATTAGAAATCTGAGGGAATAAGAGATAATTGGAACGGACTAAAAAGGAAATAGGTTCACATAAACTGAAACGGAGGGAGTAAGAGATAATTAATTTGATTTTCAAGGAATTATTAAATTAATCTTTGATGATGAATCGACATTAATCTAGTCAACTCCCTAAGGTCATTAACATAGTAATCAGTTCTCGAATTGAGCTTAGTATTACTCATTTTTTTCCAGAGCAAATCTTTTTTATTGTGATTGAGTTATAGTGAAATAATATAATCACTAACTAGAAATATTCCAAGTTCAACATTTGAAATGTTTGGGAAGAATCCGTTAATGTTAAGTGAATTTCTAACATACATGTTATTGTCTTTGCAGCCTGGAATTCTAGTACCAGAAGCATTGGGCCTGGGCAACTGGGTAAAGGCCCAAGAATGGGCTGCCATTCCCGGAGGGCAAGCTACATATTTGGGTCAACCCGTCCCATGGGGTACTCTTCCCACTATTTTGGCCATTGAATTCTTAGCCATTGCTTTTGTAGAGCACCAAAGAAGTATGGAGAAGGATCCTGAGAAGAAGAAATACCCTGGTGGTGCTTTTGACCCATTGGGTTACTCTAAGGACCCAAAAAAGTTTGAAGAACTCAAAGTCAAGGAAATAAAAAATGGTGAGAACATTACCCTTCTTAAGTTCTTTAAAAATAATATTTTAATGAGCGTAAAATAAATTATTGAATTAAAATTTTTGGTTGAGAAAAACAAATGATAAGTTTCAAAGGGCTTTATGATCGAATAAATAAATGGTCGATGAGATTGAAGAAATGATAGTTAACGTTCTTTTATTTGGTGTTGGTGTTGAGTAGGTCGCCTTGCCTTGTTGGCTTTCGTCGGGTTCTGTGTACAACAATCAGCATACCCTGGAACAGGACCATTGGAGAACTTAGCAACTCACTTGGCTGATCCATGGCACAACAACATTGGAGATATCATTATCCCTAGAGGCATTTTGCCATGAAATCAATCTACAATCCCAAAATAGACCCCCGTTGTAAAACTCCCCATGTAACAAATTTGTAATGAAATGGACGTTTACGTATGCTCGGACCTTCTACCTAGAAAGTTACTATCTCTCCTTCCATGCTACTACCTAACAATTGTATGTTATGACACAAACTCTAGTTAGGAGCAAATGATTTTGAAGGTTGTTGCATTGGTTAAACTCAAGTTCAGGTCGCTTTCTACTGGATAATAAAGTGATTTCATAACAAGAAAAGAGGAGTTTAAGAATTTGGTTGTGACAAAAACTAATAGTACAAGGATCTATGAAATTTTTCCAAATAATTTAAGAATTTTGATTGTGATAATTATAGAATGCTACGGTCTAATGGATTTTTTTCTTCATTTTTTAATGTTTTCGGTCTTATTTATCCGATTAAGAGTTGAAAGTCTTAAAAATCTCCATTGATAAACTTTTACATTATCGAATATTTTGGATGATTTTAATTAAACTCTTGTTCTAATCTTTCTATCTAACATTTCGATCTGGAAATAAGCATTGACCTCTGGTATTCTCGAGTACTTTATACGACTCTTTTAATTTTTTCCAAATCTGTATCATCTTCAAGTGATCCTGTTCTCTTAGCCATTAATGTATTTTCTTATAAATTTCAGGAGAATTTATCTGCCACGAGTCTCTTTAGTTTAGTAATTTCTTTCTGTTGTTGTGTTTGCTTGTCGCTGGTTTGTTCACTCTTCATATGATAAAAATTGACTAGAATAAGTCCTTAGTCTTAGTTTTTGTCATCTACACATATCAATCACATAAACATGAAAAACCCACCTTAAAGAACAATAAGTAATGAGGAGATCTATGAAAGCATCTATCTACTGATTAAAACATTGATGGAAATATCTAACCTTCGTTTAATAAAAGAATTTGCTAGCTACTACAGGAAAAATAGCAAGGTGATTATGTATATTAACTCTCTTTCAATTGACAGGTTTACATGAATCATGGAAATAAACTTTTTTGTGATCCTTTGAGAATGGGCGGGCTGTGTTCATATACACAAACTTTTGCATCTCCAAATGGTATGGGCTTACATAAGATTTAATTAGCCTTGAACCATAGGCTTGTTGGCATGTTTTTGCGCATGCAAGTGGATTACATGTAATAATAATCTGAGTACCTTCAACAAAATTTCCTCCATTGGCCAAGATCATCAATAACACCAAAGAAAAGACTCTCCTTAGATTAATTTTCATTTTTCAACTTCTTTTTTTGTATCAAGATATTTCTACAATATTGGAGAAAAGTTTTAGTATTCTCTATATGAAAAATTAATTCGGTATTTATATAGACATTGTAACGACCCGATCGGTCATTTTGAGCTCTAGCGTGTCGTTCGGCGGTTTGAGGCCATGAGCAGCTTTACTTCAAGTATTATGACTTGTACGCGTGGTAGGGATTGAATTTCGGGAAGTTCGGAGTTGAATTGGAAAGAAAATTCTCATTTCGAAAGCTTTAAGTTGGAAGAATTGACTAAGATTGGATTTTAGAGTAAACGGCCTCGGAATCGGGATATGAAGGTTCCAGCAGGTTCGTATGATGATCTCGGACTTGGGCGTATGTTCGGATCGGGATTTGGATGACCCCAGAGCGTTTCGGCGCCTACTATGGAAGTTAGCATTTTGGAAGAATTTCATAAATTTGGGTTGAAGTGCATTTCAATGTTATTGATGTCCTTTTAGAAATTCGAGTCTGAGAATAACTCCATATGGTGATTCCGGTATTGCGAGCGCGTCCGGAAGTGGATTTGGAGGTCCATAGGTCATTTTGGAATCGTTTGGCGAAAGTTAGAAATTTGAAAATTTTTGAGAAGTTTGACCGGGAGTGGACTTTTTGATATCGGGGTCGAAATCTAATTCCGGAAGTTGGAGTAGGTCCGTAATGTCAAATGTGACTTGTGTGCAAAATTTGAGGTGAATCGGGCGCGATTCAATAGGTTTCAGCATCGAATGAGGAAGTTTGAAGTTCTAAAGTTCGTAAAGCTTGAATTGGAGTGCGATTCATGATTTTAGCGTTGTTTGATGTGAATTGAGGCCTCGAGCAGGTCCGCATTATGTTTAACTGGTTGGTGCGATTGGACGGGGTCCCGGGAGCCTCGGATAGATTCCTGGTGGTTAGCAGATCGAAAATAAAATTTGAGGAAGGGCTGAGGCAGCTGGGCATCCGGTGTAATCGCACCTGCGTGAAGAGGGCCGTATGTGCAAGCCCGCATGTGCGGGAAAGGACTCGCAGAAGCGGTCGAGTTCCGTAGAAGCGGGACCGCACCTGCTGATAACTAGGGATTCTAGTCTATTTTATGCTCCTTTTTTCTTGAGTTTTGGACTAAAATGTGTACAAGTATTCCCAAAAGCTAACTTGTTGTGCTTGTTTGGTAAAAAAGAGACAAGGATGTCATAACCAGCTCAAAAAAGGAGTGAAACATGCACAAGTTTAAAACCAAGTCAAAGCAGCGCCACATCAGAAAATCCACCGCGGACGCAGAAGACCCACCGCGACCGCGGTCCTTTTATCGTGGTCCGTAGTGGCAAGGTTCAAAGAGATGATTTTCTGGGAATGAAAGCTACCGCGGTCCGCGGTGATTTTATGCGACGCGGTACCTCTACTGCGATAGTGGTCCTTTTACCGCGGTCCGCGGAGAAGAGATTCAGAGAGCCTGGTCTGAGCTAAAGCTGAAGACCGCGGTCCGCGGTTGATTTACCGCGGCTGCGGTAGCCTCACCGCTGTAGCGATCCATTTTCCGCTGTCAGCGGTACCTCCGTCAGGGGTATTTTTGTTCGGAAAATTTGGCTGTGTATAAATACTACTTTTTTAGATTTTTAGGTCATCTTATCTGTAGCTGAGCACGTGAACTCCATATTTTACCTATTTTGAGTAATTTTGTAGCTTGTTTAGCAATTAACCTTAGAATCTTAACTTGTAATTACATTTTATGGGTTATTCTTCATCACAATCTATGATTTCTTCTTCAATTATGAGTAGCTAAACCCATTAGCAAGTGTTGTGGCTCAACCCTAGTGTGGGTATTTAATGAGTCTCTTATTTTAGGGCTTAGATGTTTATGGGTGAATGATATTTGGCCTGTTTTGTGCTTTTAATATTGAATTGGTGGTTGCAAACACTAATTTGTGCCTTTTTGACTTGGGCTCTTCTTGAGAAAGAGAGTCCAAGTCTAGGAAATTCAGGCCAACAAGGAATTGTGGTGCATTCTATCTCGTTCAAGAGATTGATAGCCCCAATTAAAGGGTTAAACCTAGAGATAGTAATACCCGACTTGAGCTAATTTTGCTTGCACAAATTTGAACACCCAATTGGACTTGAGAAAGCCAATTAGGGCATAGTCACTCAAACTACCGAGAGGTATAGAGTGAGTAGTTTCATGCATTGGCTATATCACGATCCCAGCTATAACAAATTGCCCTAAGTTTTAGATCCCAATAGATACTCACCTAGGAGTAAGTCACTTCCCTAGTGCGTCTTTACCAATCAAGAAAACCATACAAAAAAATATCATACTTAGTCAAATTCCCTGCATCATTAGAATAAAATTTTGAATAGTAAAATATCAAAGCATGTTTGGAAGTGTAAACAATTACATCGCGCATTGCTAGTTTAGATAGGAACCCAATCCCAAACTTATTCTAGCTCCCTGTGGATTCGATCCCGACCTTCTCGTGTAAAAGCAGCATCGACCGCTCTTGCCACTCTATAGTGGTGTAGGGTTGGACCAGATCACTTTTTGGCGCCGTTGCCGGGGAGCTAAACGGTTTTGGCTATCTATCTATCTATCTAGTTTTGTGTTCTGTTTTTGTTTCATTCTAGTTTACTAACTTGGGTGAATCATCAATATAGGTACAAAAATGGCAAACAATGCTCCTCTTGGAGATATTCCACTGGGGGAGGAGGTTGATGATAATGGAGAGGAGGAGGTACCTCTAGTACCTCAAGGACAAAGGAGAGGCCGACAGGCCAATGACAATATTCCAGACCCTCCCCCGCCACCTCCAAGAGCTGTACCTCGGGTGCTTCCAAACTAGGGCTACGCTAGTGCAATTGTCCCACCCCGGAACCGGGCGAGCAATTTTTAAATTACCAACGTGATGTTGACTTTATTGGAGCAGCGAGGGTACTTCACAAGAGTTCCTTATCAGAATGCGTACAAACACCTTAAAGGCTTCGTTGATACCTGTTGGAGAAACAAGCAGACGAATGTGTCAGAGGATGCACTGCGGTTGAGATTATTCCCTTTCTCACTTCGAGGGAAAGCATTGGACTGAATGGAGAGACTTCCCAACCATACCATCCATACATGGAATGAGTTGGCGGACAAGTTTATAGAAAAGTTTTTCTCGCCGGGCACATGGCGAGTTTGAGGGATGAGATCTTGGCGTTCAAACAGGAGCCCAACGAACCACTTCATGAGATATGGGAGAGATACCGGACTATGGTTAAAGGATGTCCAAACAATGATATGACCGAGGCAATGATACAACAAACATTCTACCGTGGCATTAACACAACAAATCAGTGTATAGTGAACCAGCTCGCAGGGGGAAATTTCATGAACACACCGTATGATCAGGGTTGTGAGATATTGGATGAGATGGCGGACACTTCCTCAGCTTGGCAAAGTCGAGCTAATGTTCCACAGGTTGATCCCACGGTCATTCAGTTGCATAAAGAGCTCCACGACCATGGTCAAGCAATAGCGGAGCTAACAACAACAATGAACCAGTTAACAAAGGCACAATTACAGTAGGTTCAAGCACCACGTCAAGCAAATGCTATGGAGGGTGTCAACATGTTGGTCAACAAAAGGAGACAAAGAGGTCAACAAAGCCAAGGGAGTCCGGAACAATATGACCAAGATAGTGGTGGGTTCAACCAAGATGATGGGTATGATGAGCAGAATGAAGAAGTCCAGTACGTGAACAATTATCAAGGCCAAAGGGGAAATGCTTCTAACCAACAACAAAAATGGAGATCCCAAGGCAATTGGGGGAATCAACAACAACAAGGGAATAGAAACTGGGGGAACAACAACCAAAATCAGAATTGGGGCAATCAGAACAACCAGGGAAACTGGAGTGGCAACAACAACAATTGGGGCGGAAACAACAATTAGGGTGGTTGGAACAATGGCAATCAAGGAAATAGGGGGCAAGGCTTTCTATATACGGCTAAAATCGGAGAGCCCGATTTTGTGACCGTTATGACATTCCACGGCCCGCCTCCAGAAGCCTTGAGGTACAGTTCGAAGTTCGACCCCGGGGGTCCCCTATGCTCAACCTCGGGGCAGCACAAGCCGGTGGCTACCATGGATAAGCGGGAAGTTCCCAAGACACGTTACCAAAGCTGACAATATCTGCAAGAATAGTACTAGCCTGTACCAGACTAGTAAATATCTGTACCAGCTATGTCTCTTTGTAATAAATGCACATGTACTATATTGGGATTCCCTATCCTATATAAAGGGGATCCTTGTTATAGAGAAAAACAATATACAACACACTACATTCAATACAAGAACATTCTCTGCTCTCTAACTCAAACATACTCTCTATTTGATTCTATTGCTTACATTTATTGTCTTACTTATATTTATTACATCTCATTACTTGTTATTTATTTATTGCTCATTATTGGTCATAAAGAGCCGTCATCAAATTTATCATAACTATAAATCCTCCATCGACTGCCCTCAGCCGGGTATCCGACTCGACCTCGAGGCCCCATATACGCAAGGTCGAAGCCCCGATTTCCAGCCATTCGGTTTGATTATTACATTGTCTACAAGCTATTATCTTACTTTCTATCCTTCACTTAGCATCTATTGCCTAACAACTGGCATAAAAGTAGATCACATAATTTTAGAACCACAAAATCAAATCTAATTGTTATTACCATTTTCAAGGTAAACAGTTTGGCGCCCACCGTGGGGCTAAAAATAATAGTGATCGTTTTCTTGCTAGTTTACTACATAACGCAAATTATCATTCACACTTTTTCCTGTCCAAGATCTTTGATTTCAGGTCAAAATGTCTAACTCAGTAAACACACATGAAAAAAACGGTCTTGAAGACCATGGAGAGAATGGTGTAGCTGTTCCAGGTATTGGTGTACCACCACGAAACCCTGAGAACGCACCAGAGCCGATCACCGCGTATGTGGTCTCACGTGATACCCAACACGTCGATATAAGCTCCCACACTAACAGGAGCGTACGCCAAGGAGACCCACAAGAGGCTCTAAAAACCCCAGCTCGGGAGAAACGGGAGGTTAGCCTTCACATTATTTTTAAAAATGTTACAAGCACGGTAGCACCAGAAACGGATCCTCGAGTCAAACAGGTACTGGAAAGATCGAGTAACAACGGGTCAACAGCCGACCCCACTATTATGAAAATTCTCGAGGACCTCACAAAGAGGATTGATCGGGTGAAAAAATGATAGAAGCCAATGACCAAAAAGGTAGAGACCTACAACTCGAGGGTCGACCAGATCCCGGGCGCACCCCCGATCCTGAAGGGTGTTGATTCAAGAAGTTCGTTCAAAAGCCACTCCCGCAAAACACCGCTCCAAAGCCCATCCCGAAGGAGTTCAGAATGCCTGATCTACCGAAGTACAATGGAACCTCGGACCCCAACGAGCACGTCACTGCCCACACTTGTGCAGTAAAGGGCAATGACCTGAGGGATGACGAGCTCGAGTCCGTCCTGCTCAAAAAATTCGGAGAAACACTCTCGAAAGGAGCCATGATGTGGTATAACAACCTTGATCCAAACTCAATAGATTCATTTGCCATGCTGGCAGATTCTTTCATAAAGGCACATGCCGGCGCCATCAAGGTAGCTACAAGGAAATCAGACGTCTTCAAAATCAAGCAAATAGAGAATGAGATGTTGCGAGGGTTCATATCTCGCTTTCAAATGGAACGAATGGAACTACCGCCGGTCTTCGACGACTGGGCAGTGTAGGCCTTCACCCAAGGTTTGAATGAATGAGGCTCGGTGGTTTCGAAGCAGCTGAAGCAGAATTTGGTTGAATATCCCGCTGTGACCTGGTCGGATGTCCACAACCGATACCAATCAAAGATCAGGGTCGAGGACGACCAACTGGGAGCCCCCTCGGTCTCAGTATATCCTTGCAGGCTCCTGGCAAAGGAGCTGAAACCGAACAAGAAAAGATACCAACCATACACCAAAGATAGAAGAAACGCCCCAAGGCGTAACATACCCCGAAATGATCGAGGGATGGATCGAGGTCAGAATCCTCAGGGACTCGTGAGCAGAGTCAAATTCAATAGGCACACAGGACCGACGGAGGCACCCTGCCTGTCGGAATACAACTTCAACGTTGACGTTTCAGACTTCGTATCCGCCATCGGTAAAATCAAAACACCAGGTGGCCATGGCCTAGACTATCAGACCCGTCGCAAAGGAACCCCAACTTAGTATGTGAATTTCATGGCACACACGGTCATAGAACCGAATATTGCAGACATCTCTGAGAAGAAGTAGCCCGGCTACTCAGCAAAGGACACCTCCAAAAGTTCCTTAGCAATCGGGCCAAAAATCAGTTCCGGGAAAAAGAGGTGAACAGGAAGAATGAAACAAATGAGCCGCAACATGTCATCCATATGATCATCCCATAGGAATCCACTATCAGAAGAACAAAAATATCCATCACAAGGAAAAAGCAAACTCGAGGTTACATACCCGAGGATGCTCTCACGTTCAGCCAAGAGGACATCGAGACCTTGTCTCAGCCTCATGACAACGCATTGGTAATTCCTTTCTTGTAAATACATTTCAAATTGAACGTGTACTTGTGGATACAGGTAGCTTGGCCAATATTATCAGGTCAAGGGTCATGAAGCAGCTCGGACTGCTCGACCAGATCGTGCCTGCCTCTCGAGTGCTCAACGGATTCAACATGGCGAGTAAAACAATGAAAGGGGAAATCACCATCCCGGTCAACATGGTCGGCACAACCCAAAATGCCAAATTCCATGTCGTTGAGGTACAACGCTTTGCTCGGAAGGCCATGGAAACACTGCATGAGAGCAGTACCATCAACCCTTCATCAAATAATGAAGTTTCCACCGAAGGACAGAATAAAACTGTGTATGGGGAATAACATGCAGCAAGAGAGATGTTCGTGGTACGCAATGTGACACCAATATCTACGCCGCCAACATCGGAGGAACCAAAGGATAAGCAAAACAGTTTGGCGCCCAATCTCGGCTACACTCGAATAAAACAAGCAAAGGACCGTGCCGCGTCCTTGGAGCAAACACTAAAGGCGTATCGAGGCTCGAAGCGCCATTGCCACTAAGTTATAACCATCTTCCTTTTTTACATCTTACACTAACCTTTGTGCAGATGTCCGATCGGAACAGTCGAAGGCTGTCTGGCTTGAAGACCTTAAGATTCCAAAGCATACGTTGCACTCTTTTCCTTCGATCGAATTTTATTCCAAGAAGGGTTTGATCGACAAGGTTTTTGAACGAGGCAACATCTACATGCTACCTAAGGAGAACTCAGCAAGTATTCGAGGTTCCTCTTCAATCAACCTCGAATACTGGGGGGCATCCCCCCGGCAGATCATCTCCTCGAAGAAATCAAAACGAGCCAAAGAGGGTCTCAATAGGGAAATGATGTATCGAGCCAAACGGTCGAAAGAACCGTGTCTGCATAGAACAATCAAACCCACTGCGGCAAAAACTATGTATACTTGTACCAAGTAATCAATGGAATACCTTCTACCATCAAAACGCCTTGCGCTTCAAAGAAGTTTACTATTTTTACAAGAAACGGCTCTAGAGCCAGAAATTTCCCGAACACTCGGGGACTGACTTCAAAAACTCGAAGCTGTAAGACCTCCAGACCGGAAACTTCGAGTTCATAAGCCCTCAATAAAGCAATATCAAAATATACAAAGAACGACTACAGAGCCAAAAACCCTCGACATCTCGGGGACTATCCCTGACGGTCACCCCTTCGAGGTATCAAGACCCGAGGCCATAAAACCCTATACGGGCGACCTCGAGTCCGAAATCCATCCACGTGGCAATATCAGAAAATGTAAGACCTCCATAAGGCAATACCAAATCTGTAAGACCTCAAGCCAGACATGAATTATACTTGTACCAAGTAACCTATCTGTAAGACCTCAAGCAAGGCATGAATCATACTTGTGCCAAGTAACCTATCTGTAAGACCTCAAGTAAGGCATGTTCTAATTTATAAGACCTTACAAAAGGCATAATCCCGATCTTAAAGTTAAGGTTATATATTTGAACTCGTAAGACCCCTAAAAAGGCATACCCTCGATATATACGCCAAAGCTACTTCACTCGGGGACTGAAAGGCTGCGGCCAAATATAATGACCACGGTCACAAGGTGTACCAGGCAAACTAACGTGACTCGGGGATGCCCGACCGTCGCTATAAAATCACAGGCCTTCAATTACTTAGAAAAAACTTCGAAAAGAACCGGTTAATCAGGCTACCCTCGACTCAAGCAAAAGGGCTTCGATCATATCAGCTCCAAACTACAGGCTTCGAAATCATTCAACTATCGAGAAAATCCTCCCGAGGTGCTCATCTATCGACACATAACGGCTCACAATCGAGGTTCTTATAGAATCGTCGAAGAGTCGGGCGAACACAAAACTTCAAAAAAGTCTTTAACGAGGGAAAAATAAAGCCTATATTAGAGGTCATACCGACCCTAATGCGTAAGAGCCACTGGTTGCCGACCCAAATCAAAAGGTCGTACCCACCTAACGCGTAAGAGCCACTATCGCCAGTTCAAACTAAGGATCGTACCGACCCAAATGCGTAAGAGCCACTGTCGCCAGCCCAAGTCAAAAGGTCGTACCGACCTAACGCGTAAGAGACACTGTCGCCAGCTCAAACTAAAGGTCGTACCGACCCAAATGCGTAAGAGCCACTGTCTCCATCCCAAATCAAAAGGTCATACCGACCTTAATGCATAAGATCCACTGTCGCCAGCGTAAATTAAAAGGTCGTACCGATCTAACGCGTAAGAGCCATTGTTGCCAGCTTATGCTAAAGGTTGTACCGACCTAAATGTGTAAGAGCCCTTGTCGCCAGCTTATATCAGAGGTCGTGCCGACCAAATGCGCAAAAGCCTACGGGCTAGCCTAACGAGCCTCAGAGCCGAATTGCACACCTGAAGGTCATGCTCAAAGTCCAGTTCACCTGGCCAATCATCGACCAACGCGTAAAAGAAAGACATACACAAGCAAACAGAAATTCATGGAAGGAGAGAACCGAATCTTTACATACACTCACGTATGAAACAATTAAGGCTACATTTACAAAGTTCTCTAAGAACACTGTACAAAGAATCAAAAAGGAAAAAGCCTAGTCTAATTTCCCCTCGGGGACTGTGACCCCGTCGGCCTCTTCTCCATTATTTTCGGCATCAGATACGAGGAATTGGAATCGTATTCATCCGCCTTGGCCTGCGCTATCTCTTCCGAGAGATCAAAGCCCCTAGCGTGAATCTCTTTAAGGGTTTCCCTGCGAGATCTACACCGGGCATATTCATTACTTCTGCTCTCTCGATCAGGAGCCCCTCTCAGCTCAGCCCGAGCTTCGACAACGTCTTTTAAATAGACGGTCACTTTATTATCGTCCCTAGATCGAATCTCTTCAGCTTCAGCCCGGGCATATCCACGACCTCGGCCTTCATATCCAAAAGGTCAGACTCGAGCTTTGCGATCCTGCTCATCTGGACCAAGCTATTTTCACATGCATTCCGAAGTTTCACCTCGAGGGCAGAAGCCTTGGCCAAAAGCATTCTTCTTGGCCGTAACTTGGGCATCTATCTAAGCCTTTAGCTCATTACACTCATGCTTGGCCTGACCAACTTCTCCCCAAAGGTGTTCCAGGTCCTCCGTCTTTCTCTGCAACTGAAATATAAAATTATTAGTCTCCGGGGATAGAAGAAAACATGCATCCCCTCGAAACAAAGGTTACCTGTCTCTCGAGGTAGCCTTCGTAGTCCAGACTTCGACTCGCCTTGTACCAAAGGTATACCGACTCCTTTGCCCTTATATCGCAAAGAAGCCCAAGGGATTTCTCCCCTTCCAAGCTTTTCGCAACCTGGATTTGTGGCGGAGCAGCTCGGACTTGAGCCTGTCAAAGGTCTATGAAATAGAAGCTCAATCAGAAAATGAAAGTGCAAAACTGAAAAGTCAATACAGTCGGCCAAAACTCACTACAGAACATAAGCCGCTGAGCCTCCTCAAAAGTTGAGCGCACGTCTACTAGCCAGTTCCCATCGGCCCCGGTAGAACCACTCCCGATGGGAATACGGTCCCTCGACACCTCGCTTGATTTAGACGGCCCCTGGCCTCGAATTCCCCATGAAGTACCTTCGGCGGAAAAGAAGAAGGCGGCAGCAGATCTTTATCCCTCGAAGTAACTTCGACGGGAGAAGAAGAAGGCGACAGGAAATCTTTATCCCTCGAAGTACCTTCGACGGGAAAAGAAGATGGCGGCAAGGGAGGAACCATTTTTCCCAAGGCTAGAAGCATTAGATGCTGCTGGCTCAGCTGATACATCCTCTTTGAGCCTCCTAGAAGGGCTTGCCTCACTATGAGCACCCTCGTCCTTCGAGGACTCCTTTCGTTCATTATCATTCCTTGGCCCCAAAGCCAACGACCCTTCCTCGTCTCCGAGAGGACACGGTCTCATCTCAGAAACTTCTCCAATGCCGGCGGTGATAGAGTTAATACTCATAAAATAAAGTAACTTTCTAAGAAAATAAACCACACGTCATGTACTGTGGTGTTTTGCTTCCCATCTACCCTTCAACAGGTCTCGCCACTTACGCCCGTCATAGGTCGAGCGAGCTGCCAGCTTCCAAGTCTAATTTGCTAGGTCCGGGACCTCATATGGCATCCACGGGATCGCTGTAATAAAGAAAAGGATAGCATCTTTATGGAGCCCGCCTCCACCATGAGCAAAAATAATAAGCACGCAAGTGTGCCACTTACGTGCAAATTTCCATTTCTCAGGAAATGGTAGGAACTCCACAGGGAAAATATCGATAGTCCATACTCGGACAAATCGATTCATCCATACTCGGTCTCCATCTTCTTCATCGTCGGCAATAAAGGGCCTTGCGGATTGACATCTTAAAGTAATCAAGCCTCGGTAATCAAAGGGCCGGTGCAATCTGATGAGATGGCTAAGGGTGAAATCAAGCCCGGCTGCCTCCGCAAAGAACCTCATCATCAATACTATCCTCCAGAACGACGGGTGAACCTGCACCAGGGTAGCCCGATATCTTCAACAAAAGCCAAGCACAACTCTATCGAGAGGGCCCAACACAAAGGGGTACGTGTATACATTCAATAACCCCTCTGCATGAACCATGATGTTCTCTTCCGGAGAAGGTGCCAGCAGAACCGCCTTTTCTACCCATCCAAGTCTTTCCTAACTGCCTCGAGACGTCCCTCTCCTATTGATGAAATGGACCACGACGCATGTTCCCAATGGCCCTAAGCATTGGGAGGTCTCTCTAACGTAAAATCCCTCCTCGAAACGAGACAACTCGAGGTTGGCACACCACACGCCGGTGGTGTACCACCGACTGAGCGAGAAGTAGAGGCAGAACTCCCCTCTTCTCGGTGAACGGGCTTGGGCATGGCAACCATAACTATGGCAAAGCAAGAAAAGAGAAATGAGAAATTAGGCGAAAGCTTCGAATTAAAATGGTGAGGGAGCTGACGCAAGGAAGGAAAGCCCTATGAAAAGGATAGCTGCTCAAATTAGCGTAATCCTCAAGTAAAAGGAAAGCAAACTCATATATAGGGCAAACGGAGACTGTCCGCCTACTCTAGAGGCCAATAAATTCTGGCTAGGCCATTGCCGCTTTCAGAGAAGTGTACCGGCGGGACCACCTTGATCACTTCATGTCCATGTCATATGAATGACGCTGTCGTACGACGTTCGAAGGGTCACAGATTCCTGTATCAACCTAGCCTCGAGATGGTGCCCGATCTCGAGGATCTCTGTTGCTATAATGATGGGCTATAAGGAGCAATCCACATAAACCTAGCCTCGAGATGGTGCCCGATCTTGAGGACCTCTGTTATTTGAAGTACGGGCCATTCACCCGATTCTTAAGCCCAAGGGCTACCCGATTTTGAGCCAGTTCTCACTCGGGGACTATTCGTAAAGCCTCAGAGCTATCTGTGTTTCAAGTTTGAGCAAACGCTCGCTTAATTACTAAGCCCAAAGGCCACCCGGGTTCGAGTGTATCCTCACTCAGGACTATTGGCAAAAGCCTAAGGGCTATCTTTATTTTTTGATGATCAAGCGAACTTTCACTTGAAGACTACCGACGGTGCCTAACAGGGCTAAGTTTTATTTCGAAAAAATTCGAGGCCCCGCTCCCATTCAAAGCGAACTCGGAGGTCCCGACGGCCTAAGTTTGTGTCAGGTCAATCCAGACTTAGTCCAAGGAATGGCAAAGAGTTTCGGGGAATATCATATTAACCAATCGAGAACCAAAGGTATTGCTGTGTCCGAATCCAGTATTTGGATTGATCGATAAAGTCACACGGTTGGATTTTTCGCAAACGCAGGCAAAAGGGATCCAACACAAGACAAAAGCAAATTGAAGAAACTGTTTTGTTAATAAGCGACGATTACAAGAGCCCACGAGGGATCCTTACACAAAAATAAAGAAGCAAAAAACAACAACTAAAGGGCCTAAACTACTTTCGAGGGTACATCTTCGGACGTGACCTTTAGACACCCTGCTTGTCAAGTCAATTGCTCGACAAGGCATAAACTGATAATGTGATAGAAGTATCGGAGAGGCAAGGATTCAAGACCATTTCTTATCATTTTCACTCTAAGAAACGCGGGGACTATCTGTATACGGCTAAAATTAGAGAGCCCGATTTTGTGACCGTTATGACATTCCATGGCCCGCCTCCAGAGTAAAGTTTGAAGTTTGACCTCGGGAGTCCCCTATGCTTGACTCGGGGAAGCACAAGCCGGTGGCTACCATGGATAAGTGGGAAGTTTCCAAGACACGTTACCAAAGCTGACAATATTTGCAAGAATAGTACTAGCCTGTACCAGACTAGTAAATAACCGTACCAGCTATGTCTCTTTATAATAAATGCACAGGTACTATATTGGGATTCCCTATCCTATATAAAGGGGATACTTGTTATAGAGAAAAAACAATATACAACACACTACATTCATTACAAGAACATTCTCTGCTCTCTAACTCAAACATACTCTCTATTCAATTCTATTGTTATTCATTTATTGCTCATTATTGGTCATAAAGAGCCATCATCAAATTTACCATAACTATTAATCCTCCATCGACTGCCCTCAGCCGGGTATCCGACTCGACCTCGAGGCCCCGTATACGCAAGCTCGAAGCCCCGATTTCCAGCCATTCGGTTTGACTATTACATTGTCTACAAGCTATTATCTTACTTTCTATCCTTCACTCAGCATCTATTGCCTAACAACTAGCATAAAAATAGATCACATATTTTTAGAACCACAAAATCAAATCTAATTGTTATTACCATTTTTAAGGTAGACACTTTCAAAGGCCCCCGATGTATAAACAACCAAACAACCCAGCCCCATTTCTATCCCAAGGTCCTAGCTCATCAAACAATGAAATGGGGAGGATCGAAATGATGTTTGAATAGATGATGAAAAAGAACGCCAACTCTGATGCCCAATTAGCATCCCACAATACTTCAATCAGAAACTTGGGGGTTCAAATTGGCCAAATCTCACAATCCTTGAATACTCGCCCTAAGAGGGCTCTACTTAGTGATACGGTAGTCAACCCGAAGGGTGGGAACAATACCAAGCATGCAATGGCGGTAACTACAAGAAGCGGTCGAGGTGGTGATGTGAATGCCTCCAAACAAAAGGAAATTTTGAGTGATGAAGTTGAGTTGCAAGAGGATGATATCCCTATAGTTGTTGAGAATGTGAATGATGAGAACTTGAATGAGGAAGTGAGGATTGATATCCGGGATAACGAAGTGGAGACTCAGAATGACGTGAACCCGTCTAAGGAACACGTAATAGACATGCCGAAAGCGGTTATGCCTAAAGCCAAGGCTCCTTTGCCAAGGCCTCCACCACCTTACCCCCAAAGTCTTGCGAAGTAGAAAAATGAGAACCAGTTTAAGAAATTTATTGACATGATGAAGAGCTTATCAATCAATGTCCCTTTGGTGGAGGCTCTTGAGCAAATGCCGGGTTATGCCAAGTTCATGAAAGACTTGGTGACAAAGAAGAGATCCATGGATTGTGAGACCATCAAGATGACTCACCAAGTTGCACTCGATGGCTCCAAAGCTAGAAGATCCCGGCGCTTTCACCATTCAATGCACCATTTGGAGTGCAAACTTTGCAAAGGCACTATGTGATTTGGGAGCAAGCATCAATTTGATGCCTTACTCCGTGTTCAAAACTTTGGGTATCGGGCAACCTAGGGTGACTTCAATGAGATTGCAAATGGCGGATAGAACAATGAAGAGGCCGCTTGGTATTATTGATGATGTTCTTGTCCGGGTGAACAAATTTATCTTGCCTGCTGATTTTGTGATTCTCGACTTCGAGGTCGATTATGAGGTGCCTATAATTTTGGGAAGACTTTTCCTTGCAACTAGGAAGGCATTGGTCGATGTGGAAGCAGGGGAACTCACCTTCCGGGTGGGTGATGAAAAAATGGTCTTTCATGTGTGCAAATCAATGAAGCAGCCAAATAGCAAGGAAGTGTGCTCTTTTGTGGATCTTGTCACGGAGGTGATCGTTGATGATAGTAGTGCCATGATCAATATGGAGGATCCTCTAGAAGTGGTATTGTTGAACCTTGATGTCAATAAGGATGAAGGAAGGGAGGAGTGTGTCAATGCTTTACATGGTATGTGGTCTTATTCTTATGAGCCCCGTAAGCTCTCTCTGGATCTTGAGAACAGAAAAACTCTCCCAACAAAGCCCTCAATCGAGGAACCTCCTGTGTTGGAGTTGAAGCCTTTGCCTCCACACCTCAGGTATGAATTCTTAGGCCCTAGTTCAACTTTGCCAGTTATTCTTTCCTCTTGTCTTACTAACATGCAGGTAGATGCCACATTGGTAGTGCTCCAAAAACGAAAGAAGGCAATTGGATGGACTCTAGCTGATACCCGGGGAATAAGCCCCGCCTTTTCCATGCACAAGATTATACATGAAGAAGATGCCAAGCCCTCCGTGGAACATCAAAGGAGGTTGGATGAGGCCATGCAAGAGGTTGTCAAAAAAGAGGTGATCAAGTGGCTTGATGCAGGGGTTGTGTACCCCATCTCGGATGGTTCTTGGACTTCTCCGGTGCAATATGTGTCGAAGAAAGGTGGTATGATCGTGGTTATCAATGAGCAAAACGAGTTGATTCCAACTAGGACTGTCACCGGATGGCGGGTGTGCATGGACTACCGCAAGCTGAATAAAGTGACCCGAAAGGATGCTAGATAGACTTGCTGGGCGTGCCTTCTACTATTTTCTGGATGGGTACTCAGGTTGCAACCAAATATTGATTGCTCCGGAAGATCAGGAGAAAACCACATTCACATGCCCGTACGGGACCTTTGCATTTTCCAGGATGCCTTTTGGTTTGTGTAATGGACCGGCCACTTTCCAGTGTTGCATGATGGCTATATTTACCGACATGGTAGATGATTTCTTGGAAGTGTTCATGGATGATTTCAGTGTTGTGGGTGACTCTTTTGATGAGTGTTGAAGAATCTTGACAAAGTGTTGGCTTGGTGTGAAGAGACAAATCTTGTGCTCAACTGGGAAAAATGCCACTTCATGGTCGAGGAGGGCGCTGTCCTCGGCCATAAGATCTCAAAGAAGGGAATAGAGGTGGACAAGGCTAAGATCGAAGTGACTTAAAGACTTCCTCCTCATACTTCAGTCAAAGGGGTTAGGAGTTTTCTTGGGCATGCGGGTTTCTACCGAAGATTCATCAAAGACTTTTCTTAGGTAGTGAATCCTTTGTGCAAACTATTGGAAAAGGATGCAAAGTTCGTGTTCAATGAGGAATGCATGAAAGCTTTTGAACTTCTCAAGTAAAAATTGACCACTACTCCTATCATAACCACACCCAATTGGAGCTTACCTTTTGAGCTTATGTGTGACGCAAGTGATGTTGCGGTGGGAGCGATCTTAGGTCAAAGGATAAACAAGATGTTTCACCAAGTGTATTTTGCAAGCAAAACAATGACTGATGCTTAAGTGAATTACACGGTTACGGAAAAAGAGTTGTTAGCAATGGAGAAATTTAGGCCCTATCTCACGGGGGCCAAGGTGATAGTTCATACAGACCATGCAGCACTCCGCTACTTGATGACAAAGAAGGATTCCAAAGCAAGGTTGATGAGATGGGTTTATTGCCTCAAGAGTTTGACCTTGAGATTGTGGATTGAAAAGGGTGTGAAAACCAAGTGGCGGACCACTTGTCCCGCTTGGAGGAAGAAGGGAGGCCCCTTGATGGCCTATAAATTAATGATTCTTTCCCTGATGAGCAACTCCTCTCGGTATCTGTGAATGGCATGCCTTGGTTTGCGGATGTTGCCAACTTTCTTGTGACCGGTATTGTCCTATGTGAGCTCTCTTCTAACCAAAGGAAGAAGCTTAAATGGGACAGTTTGGACTACTATTGGGATGAGCCTTACTTGTTAAAATCTGTAATGATGGGGTGATCCGGAGATGTGTTCCATAAGAGGAGCAAATCAGTATTCTGGAGGCTTCTGCTTCCTCTCCCTACGGTGGTTATCATGGTGGGGCGAGGACAGCTTCAAAGGTGATTAGTTGTGGTTTTTATTGGCCTCTCTGTACAAGGATGCGGGTGAGCTGGTGAAGAGATGTGATGAGTGTCAGAGAGCAGGTGGAATTTCAAAGAAGGATGAGATGCCTCTCAGCACTATTCTTGAGGTTGACGTATTTGATGTTTGGGGCATTGATTTCATGGGACCCTTTGTGAGTTCTTGTGGCAACACATACATTCTGGTGGCCGTTGATTATGTTTCAAAGTGGGTCGAGGCCGTGGCTTTACCCAACAACGAGGCCCGGAGTGTGGTGGCTTTTCTAAAGAAGAGTATCTTTACTCGGTTTGGCACTCCTAGAGCTATCATCAATGATGGGGGTTCTTATTTCTGCAATAAGGCATTTGACACTTTGCTTGCAAAGTATGGTGTCAATCACAAGGTTTCTACCCCTTACCATCCTCAAGCTAGTGGGAAAGTTAAAGTCTCCAACAGGGAGATCAAAAGCATATTGTCAAAAACGGTAAATGCAAATAGGGCCGACTGGTCAAAGAAACTGGATGATGCTTTGTGGGCTTATAGGACTGCTTACAAGACTCTGATTGGTATGTCTCCGCACCGGTTGGTCTTTAGGAAAGCTTGCCATCTCCCAGTTGAGTTAGAGCACAAGGCAATGTGGGCTTTGAGGAAGCTAAATATTGAATGGGATGTTGCAGCAAATCTCCGTGTGGAGCAACTCAATGAGCTTGATGAGTTTCGGTTTCATGCTTACTCCAGTGCGTCCTTGTATAAGGACAAGATGAAGTACCTACACGACAAGTATGCTCGGGGCAAGGAGTTCAAAGTGGGTGATTTGGTTCTTTTGTTCAACTCTCGGTTACGACTGTTTCCGGGAAAGCTTAAGTCGAAATGGAGTGGACTTTTTGAGGTGGTGCTTGTGACTCCGTTTGGTGCTCTTGATTTGAAAAATAAAAATGGTGAGATCTTCAGAGTTTATGGGAACAGAGTCAAGCACTATCTTGGCGAGTTTGATGACAGCGACGTGGTGGCAATGATCCATCTAAAGTGATTGATGGTAACATGCGTCGTGCCGCAACGTTAAATCAGGCGCTTCTTGGGAGGCAACCCATGTGTTTTTCTTTGATTTTCTTCTTAGTGTAGGATTTGTTTTTGAACTAACTGGTTGTGAGATGTGTATAGGGATGTTTGATGCAGTGCAGGACTAATCTAGAAAAATTTGGCACTCTCTGAAGTTTGGACCGCTGCCGCGCTCGATTTTTCGCGGTTGCGATGGCCTTACTGCGGAGGCAGAAATTGATCACGGTCAGCGGTGCTAAAAGGTCCAAAATGGAGGTTCTATGAAGTTTCAACCGCTGCCATGGTGTATTTTTTCGCGGTCCGCGGTGACTTACCGCTGTCGTGGAGCATTTTCTGCGATCCGCGGTAGTCTCAAAGCAACCACTCTTTTGAACTTCACAACCGCGGTCCGCGATGCACTTACCGCGGTAGCGGTATGTAAGATTGTGTGGGTCCCAGGATTTTTCTATAAATAGAACCTCAGGCCCCCTTTTACACTTTTCGCTCCTTGCATTCTCAAACAACATAGAACACTGTTCACATACGCCCTAATTTGCACAACACAAGAACTGAACTTCATTTGTATTACATCTCACTTCTGGTAATTCAAATCTATCCTTAGTCTTTAATTTTGTTCTTATTTTCTTTTAACTTGATCGTTCTTACTTCTTCTTCTTACCTTTTCTTTTAATTTAGACTTAGGGTTCCGTAGTGTTAATTAGATTAGGTTTTAATTAGTTAAAAATGGTTATTAACTACCTAGGGGTATTGACAATGTTGAAATTTATGCCAAAATGCATGAAAATTAGAAACCCTAGGTGCTGAGCCCAAATTTGACTACCGCGACCGCGGTTGATTTTCTGCGATCCGTTGTGCCTTACCGCAGCCGCACTCCTTTTTCCGCAGTCTGCGGTGCTACTAAATTGGAGAGTGGGTAGTCTGAGTCCCACACCATCGCGGCCGCGGTGCATTTTTTATGGTCCGCGGTGCAGTCTTCACGTCCGCGATGCTTTTTCCGCGATCTGCAGTCTGCTGTCTGTTCTTGCACTTTTAACTGATATTATGCACTACTTCTTCTGGTATTGATACTAACAATGTTCAACTTATTATACTTGCAAACAATGGTTAAATCCAGAGGAGTGACAAACAAAAAGGAAGAGGGGAGTCCTCCCGGGGTAGGGGACGAGGACAGATCAAACTGACCCCAGCAGTTCGGAAGTCCATTGGGGAACTGAGGAAGAATATCAAAGCTGTTGATAGAGCTGGTTCCCAATCCACGGGAAGTGAGTATGTGCCCTCTCGGGAGGTCTTAGAGTTTGATTCCGTGCCTACTCATGTTGCTGACTTCCCGGGAAGATTCCGCTTGAGAGATGAACCTACACCTCCAAACTCTCCTACTGCTCGTGCTTCAGTTCATGTTTCTTCTGAGTTGTCTGAGGGCTCAGCAGAGAGTAGTGATAGTGCAGCCTCTACCTCACTTATAGCTTCATCACCTGGAGAGGATCCCGTCGATGATGAGGTACCAGATGAAGAGGGAGGGTGTGTGCCTCAAACCGGAGGTGTGGAAAGAACTAGAAACCCTGAAGTATGGCGAAGGAGGTTTGTCAGTGAGCTGGCATATCACAAGTTCCGGGAGTGGTGGCCTCTAAGGTCATTTATTCTTGAGCGCCAATTCATAGAGAGGGATCTTCTGCCTCATAACCCCAACGTGAACAGGCAATTCAGGGAGCGATTGGGATAGGACTATTTCACTAGAAAGGTGTGGGATGCAAATGAGCACTTAGTCAAGGAGTTCTACGCCAATGTCTCCCACATAAAAAGGGACACAAAAGTGACTAAGGTGCGGAATTTGAAATTTAGGTTTGATGGGAAGACAATAAATGACTACCTGGGTTTCAATGATGAAGATGAGACATTGTACTTGGAGAAGGTGGCGATGGATGAGGCATCCCGCCCGTGGTTAACATCATACCTGGCTATCCCGGACACCACCCCAGATGGTTGATTGCAGGGGTTCCTATCTTGAGAAAACCCTAAACTTTGAGGTGAAGGGGTAGGAGACCTTTGTATGCAGCAGGCTGGACCCCACTTCCCCTGAAAACACCATGCCGGTCTCCAGGGCGATATTAGTGGCGGCTATTATGGCGGGGTTTCTGATCAATGTCGGGAATGTCATGTCTAGGGTGATCACCAGGGTGGTAAATGAGGGTGATAGATCATATATCTTACCGAACTTCCTTACAATGTATTTGGAGGATCAGGAGGTGGAGAAAAGAAAATTTGGCGTGAAGGTGAAACCCAAGATGCCCTTTTCATTGTACAACCTCAAGGCTCCAAACAACCCCAAATCCAAGGAATTTAAGGGCAAATCTACTACTTCTACTGGCCAGTTTGAAGAGCCAGTGGTGGTAGTCACTACTTCACAGCCTCCAACTGCCATACCAGATCCTGCCTCCGGACCATCTACCTCTTTGCCTCCAGATATTTCATCCTCCTCAGCATACCCATTAACTGCCCACAAATTGAGCCAAACACTCCCCAGTATCAACAACTGGATGCAGGCAACAACCTCTAAGCTGTCTGTGCTATCCAGCAGCTCAGACAGAGCAGGTTCCGGAGCAGGGGATTGAGAGAGCTCCAAAGAGGAGGAGAGTGATGCCCCAGGTGGATGATGTAGAGATTGAGCTTGCGGAGGAGGGTGTTGCTTCTGGCCAGCCACAGGCCCCCGCGACAGATGATCCAGGTGCCCAGCCACATGACCCCATTCAGCCACAGGACCCCATGCAGGCGGAGGATCCATAGGGAGTTTTCTTTTCTCTCTAACTTTCTTTTGAGCTTATTTTTGGTTAGTTAGCATTGAGGACAATGCTAGCTCTCATTTGAGGGGGTGGCCCTACTTTGATACTTTGATGATTTGGTTTGTAACTATGACACTATTTCCTTTCTTTCTGTTTATTTTTCACTTTTGGTATGTACATAACTCTACCTTTTATTCACCTTTGCTATTTCTCTATCTTGGTCTGTATATAAATTTACTCTCTCATGTATATATTCATTCACCCTTCTGTATATTCATCTAAAACCCCTTTTTGTACATATTTAGTTTACTTTCTGCATTTTTCTTCTTAGCTTCTTTTGCAATTTTCCTTAAAGTAGAACTTCTTATTTCATTTAGTAGCTTCTTTTTCGGTTAGTAGCTTTTTATTTTACAAGTTTCAATGATCAATAAGCCTTTGGTTTTTTTAATGCCACGGTTCTTTCCAAAGGTGGAGTTTGTGTGAACCGGGTGGCTCTTCCCGATGATGGATGGCATGAAAACCTTCTTAAGGGTTTGTGTCTATTTTTCTTTTCGTTTTTGTGTAAATAGTAGTTAATGAAAAATGGTGCCTCAGGAAAAGCTTCACTTGGGCCTAACACATTTACCTTTGACCTTATGGTTATAAACAAATTGGTGTGTAGGATGGTGATAGCTGTGACCTTAAGACTCTTGTGTTGGCTAAACAATCATCAAGTGGTTTTTCGGAACCATTTGCGTTGCTCAAATCTTAGCTAAGGTTGTTGTGGGCCCCCGACTATGATCTTTAGCAATCTTATAGCTTGTGTGGTGATATATTGATTTGCAAGTCCAAGTCCCATGCCAATAATTCTAGAACTTGCCCTGAATATTTGTTGAAGCGAAATCCTAAGTGTAGCTCGCCTTGAGAAGTGATTATAGGCTCTCCTTGATCCTAAATGAGACTTAAAAACATCCATATCCTTCCAATGATGATATCCCTAGTCAACCCCGTTGAGCCACAGCCCTTATTCTTTCAATAACCATGATACAAGCCTTTTTTCTTTCTGAAATGACCCTCTCTTGGCACCCTATCTTTCCTTAGCACAAGGCAAAAACATAAGTTTGGGGGGAGAGACGAGGAATGCAAAAGTGATTAAAGGTACAAAATGAAGAAAAGGAAAGGCAAAAAGAAAAAGAAAGAAAAGACAAAAAAAGTCAAAAGAAAGTGAACAATGTCGAGGAAATGAAGGGATTCAATATAAGCAAAAGATGACAGGCATGGAAAAGTTGGAAAGGAGAAAAAGAATTGAAATGAACAAGAAAGAGTGACAGTGTGTCTCTCTAGCCCCTAAAGAAGAAGTAAATGACTCAAAGAGTCAAAAAACATGTGTGCCAAATGAAGAAAATGAAGTGCTTAAGGGAAGATGAAACCTTCTTAGACCAATATATCCTGCCTTGAACCAAAAGCCTTCATTACATTACCACAAAAGCCCTATATGATCTTGAGTTGGGTGAGCCTACATTAGTGGTGACTCACATAAGGGGCAAGCTTATGGTACTTAGAGCCGGACTTGAGACCTTCCTTGAGAGAGATGAGTGTGTTTTCTACAATCCTCCTTCTGAGTGCTACAATCTAAAAGTGAGGTTTGCTTATGGAGAGTTGAGAAATATGAGTTTGGGTTCCACAGCGACCAATGTAACAGAAAGAGTTTCCTTACTGAGTTGAGTCAACTCTTGATGCTATTGTGTCGCACTATTGCCATGGTGTTAAAAGGTTGTGTATTGTTGATAACGCATTTGAGTTGAGGGTAATTGTTAGTCCCAATTGATTCTTGATGAGGTTACTTTAAGACAACTGAATTTTCCTTTCTTTTATCTTGAGGAGGTGGGAATTACTTTGTTTGCTTGAGGACAAGCAAAAGCTTATGTTTGGGGGAGTTAATAACTAGGGATTCTAGTCTATTTTATGCTCCTTTTTGCTTGAGTTTTGGACTAAAATGTGTACAAGTATTCCCAAAAGCTAACTTTCTGTGCTTGTTTGCAATGTTTGGTCAAAAAGAGACAAGGATGTCATAACCAGCTCAAAAATGGAGTGAAACATGCACAAGTTCAAAACCAAGTCAAAGCAGCGCTACAGCGAAAAATCCACCGCGGACGCAGAAGACCCACCGCGACCGCGGTGGCAAGGTTTAGAGAGATGATTTTCTGGGATTGAAAGCTACCGCGGTCCGCGGTGATTTTATGCGACCGCGGTACCTCTAACGCCACAACAGTCCTTTTGCGGTCCGCGGAGAAGAGATTCAGAGAGGCCGGAGTCTGAGCTAAAGCTGAAGACCGCGATCCGCGGTTGATTTACCGCGACCGCGGTAGCCTCACCGCTACATCGGTCCATTTTCCGCTGTCAGCGGTACCTCCGTCAGGGGAATTTTTGTCCGAAAAATTTGGCTATGTATAAATACTACTTTTTCAGATTTTTAGGTTATCTTATCTGTAGCTGAGCATGTGAACGCCGTATTTTACATATTTTGAGTAATTTTGTAGCTTGTTTAGCAATTAATCTTGGAAACTTAACTTGTACTTACATTTTGTGGGTTATTCTTCATCTCAATCTATGATTTCTTCTTCAATTATGAGTAGCTAAACCCATTAACTAGGGTTGTGGTTCAACCCTAGTGTGGGTATTTAGTGGGTCTCTTATTTTAGGGCTTAGATGTTTATGGGTGAATGATATTTGGCCTGTTTTTTGCTTTTAATGTTGAATTGGTGGTTGCAAACACTAATTGGTGCCTTTTTGACTTAGGCTCTTCTTGAGAAAGAGAGTCCAAGTCTAGGAAATTCAGGCCAACAAGGAATTGGGGTGCATTCTATCTCGTTCAAGAGATTGATAGCCCCAATTAAAGGGTTAAACCTAGAGATAGTAATACCCGACTTGAGCCAATTTTCCTTGCACAAATTTGAACACCCAATTGGACTTGAGAAAGCCAATTAGGGCATAGTCACTCAAACTACCGAGAGGTATAGAGTGAGTAGTTTCGTGCATTGGCTATATCACGATCCCAGCTATAACAAATTGCCCTAAGTTTTAGATCCCGTTAGATACTCACCTAGGAGTAAGTCACTTCCCTAGTGCCTCTTTACCAATCAAGAAAACCATACAAAAAAATATCATACTTAGTCAAATTCCCTGCATCATTAGTATAAAATTTAGAATAGTAAAAAAATCAAAGCATGTTTGGAAGTGTAAACAATTATATCGGGCATTGCTAGTTTAGATAGGAACCCAATCCCAAACTTATTCTAGCTCCTTGTGGATTCGATCCTGACCTTCTCGGGTAAAAGCTGCATCGACCGCTCTTGCCACTCTATAGTGGTGTAAGGTTGGACCCGATCACCTGCGCGCGTGGAGGTGCAGAAGCGGAGGCGCAGAAGCGGATGGGTGCCGCAAATGCGGAGTTGAGGGGTCTGGTGGTAGACCGCAGAAGTGGTAGTTGGGCCGCACTTGCGGAACCGCAGAAGCGGTCAAGTGACCGTCGGTGCGAAAGTCGGGGCTGGGCAGTGTCTTTTTTAAAACGAGGGTTTGGCTCTATCTCATTTCATTTCGCCCATGGGAGTCGGTTTTGGATCACATTGGAGTGCCATCTTCATCAATCATAATGGGGTAAGTGTTTTCTTCACAATTTTGAGTTAAATACATGAGTTTATATGCATTTGAACATGGAAATTAGTAGAAATTTGGGGTTTTGGCAGAAAAAACCTAGAATCTTGTATATTTGGATTTTGACCATGAATTTTGGACATGAAATTGAGAATAAATTATATTTTTGAGTTTGTGATGTCATGGGAAAAGTTTATCTTCGAAAATTTTCGGAATTCGGGCACGTGGGCCCGAGGGTGATTTTATCGACTTTTCAAGCGGAGTTGGGAATTGTGTAAGCAGGATTATAATGAGTATTTGAGTATATATTAATGGGTTTGCATAATTATTGACTAGTTTTGGAGCGTTGGGCATCGGTTTGAGTCGTCGGAAGGGCTTGGGAGCCGGTAATGGAACTTCAGAGGGAGCTAAGTCTCCTTTCTAACCTTGTAAGAGGGAATTAACCCCATAGGTGAACTAAATTAATATGTGCTTCTATTTGCGGGGGCTACGTATGCACGAGGTGACTAGAGTCCGTACGTAGCTATTGGCTATGCCTATGTCCGGGTAGTTTTAGGCTTACATCTTACCTTATTGATATTGTTGTTAATTTATGTATATTGTTTGTCTTGAGAAGGAGCGAGATTGAGTTAGCTTATTAATATTTTGAAAGGAGTTTAAATTGAGGAAATGTTGGGAACTTAAAAGTTTTCATTTGAAATTCGTAATTTTAAAAGAATCGAGGAATACTTTAATAACTTAAGAAATCTATGTGCAACCGCATCGCACGTATGATCCACGAGCGGGGTAATTCTTTAAACCTATATTTGACCGCGTCGCAAGTATGATCCGTGAGCGGGGTAGTTCCTTAAACTTATATTTGACCGCGTCGTAAGTATGATCCGCGAGCGGGGTAACTCCTTCTATTACTCTCATGGGAGCAGGCTGATCGCCTCGGAAGGTTAATAGATGCATCTATGGTTTGCGCCATTTGACCCTCGGTAGTGCACAATTTACTTTTATGTTGGATTGGGCCGTATGCCTCGACACTTCCTATACTCCCTCTATTCCAGTTTATGTTAACCTATTTTCTTTTTGGTCCGTTCCAAAAGAATGACTCGTTTCTAAATTTGGTAACAATTTAGCTTAAACTTACAATTCTACTCTTAATGAGAAGCTTTTATAACCACATAAATGCTCTGGGCCCCTTTTTTACTTCTTTAGGACCACAAATTTCAAAAGTCTTCACTTTTTGTTAAACTCCGTGCCCAGTCAAACAGGTTCACATAAATTGGAACGGAGGGAGTACATATTATCCTCATGGAATCGTGCGTAATATTTGGCAAGAAGCCAGTGTATCTAAGGGATTTTCCCTGATTTGAATCATGACAACTTCTTTGATGAAATCTACTGTATCTATATATATATGCTCCGGTTATGGAGGAAACTTGCTAGTTGAGATCTTGAGTAAAATTATAAAGAGGGGAATGTACCACGTATTTTATACTTGTTTATTCCATATATTTACTCTGTTTCATATTTATTCACTTCTTTACTGTACCTGATATTATTGGACCACTAATAAGTGTCGAAGTTGACCCCTCGTCACTACTTCTTCAAGGTTAGACTGGATACTTATTGGGTACACGTTGTTTTCGTACTCATACTACACTTGCTGTATATTTTGTTGTACAGGCACACGTATGTCTAATGGCCTTGTGGGCGCAGTAGTGTGATTGAGACGATCCGTAACCAGCAGAGTCTCCTTCAGAGTACTTGCATTTTTTTTTCCGTATAAACTTCCATTTCATTTATAAGAAAATTAAACTTTATATAATAGGACTCTGCTGACCAGATCCTTGTCTCTATTTGGTACTACTCTTAACTCCACACCTACAAGGTGCATCAACTATATAACTATACAACTATATGTATCTCAGCCTATACACTTTTACTAGTCTATCTTCATGAAATAAAGAAACTAAAGTGTAAATTTGGCTAAGGGTATCTATTCAAGGCTCCCATGTGCTTCTGCCAATTGCTGTGTAGGTTGCCTTTGATGTGTATATAAGCTGTTATCTCTCGACATATCTTCTCTGATTAAGTTCTCCCATTTTGAAATCTGATCATGTTTCTATCTTTCCATAAGATGTAAATCAACATGCCAAACACAGCTACAATGATGTTGCCAATTCCTTGCTTTCTTCTAGCATATGTAGCCACCCATTGTACTTCCTCCTTCCAAGTTTGAATCTGCCTTTGAACTCCCAGCCAATTAAGTAATCTCTGCTATGTAGTCTTTGTGTAGAAACATTAAAAGAACAGGTGTTCAAGTAGTTCATCTTCCTGATCACAGAAGACACACATTTGAGGTGCTTGTATGCCCATCTTCTGTAATCTGTCAACTGTTGGTAATCTCCCATGTATGGCCAGACATAAGTTGAACTTGTGTCGAGGATGTATATGAGGATGCAGAATTAAAATTTTCCAGTTGACCTTCTGACCTTGTGGAGTTTGCAATTTGTATAGCTTCTTAATGCTGAACCTACCATCTGTATTCTGTAATGCTGTTAGTCTTGCATGTAGGTCACCTTGCAAGGTTGGTAGTTCCAGTATTAACTTCCTAAGCTTAATGATTTTCCTCACTACCCAAGCTGCATTCTTAGGTATAGGCATAGTTTCAATGTTCCTATTCTTTATGTAGTAAGAATGTATCCATCTAATCCTTAGACAATCTTTCTTCTTTGTGATTGCCCATAGATGTTTTGCTATTGCAGCTCTGTTCCAATTGCATAGATTTATCACATTTAGGCCTCCCATTGTTTGTGGTAAACATACTCTGTCCCAAGCAACCAAAGCTCTCTTAGATATACCTACCTGCCCTGTCCACAAGTAAGTTCTACAAATAGCTTCTATAATTTTACTTATCTTCTTTGGCAATAAGCAAACTTGAGCCCAGTAAGATTGCATCCCAAAAATTACTGATTTGATAAGCTGTATCTTCCAGAATATGACAATAGCTTTGAAGTCCAACAATTGATTTGTGCAGTTATCCTCTCAACCAGTGGCCAGCATTGTTGATTTGTTAGCTTTTTTGAAGCAAATGGCATCCCTAGGTACTTGAAAGGTAGACTGCCTTCATTGTATCCCAACTCCTGCAATATGAGTTCTTTCATCCTTTCATTTATACCTGCAAGGTAGATTGAACTTTTATCTGGAGTAGCTTGAAGGCCTGAAGCTTTTGAAAATTTAATAAAGACATCCTGAAGCAATCTGATTGATTGCAAGTCAGCTTTGTAGAACATCAAGAGATCATCAGCAAAACAGACATGGACCACTCCTAATCTTTTGCATCTTGGATGAAAATGAAACTCCTTATTCAAGGCAAGTTGACTGAACTCCCTTTGCAGATATTCCATGGCAATCACAAAAAGGTAAGGGGACATAGGGTCTCCTTGTCTTATCCCCCTTTTACCTCTAAATGTCTTTGTGAGCCCTCCATTTAAATTTAAGGAATAGGACACAATTGTTAAACATCCATTATCCATTCAATAAATCTGTGTGGAAAACCTAGGTCCATCAACATCCTCCTCAGAAAGTACCAATCCAAGGTATCATATGCCTTCCTCAGGTCAACTTTGAGAACACACCTTGAAGATATCCCTTTCCTGGTATAACCTTTGAACAATTCATGAGTGAATAGTATATTATCAGTAATGTTCCTTCCTTCAATAAATGCTGATTGAGAATCTCCTACCAGATGATTTATTACTATCTTTAGTCTGCCAGTGATGACCTTTGTGGTGATTTTATATATTGTTGTACGACATGCTATTGGCCTAAAATCCTTAACCTGTGTGGGGTTAGTGACTTTAGGTATAAGAGTAATAGCAGTGCTGTTGATAGCCTTTGGTAACTTTCCTAACTGGAAGAAGCCCAGAACATTAGCAATCACATCCTCTTTGATCACCTCCCATTGTTTAGTGAAAAACTCTATTGGAAATCCATCTACACCTGGTGCTTTATCCGTTGGCATACTCTTGATAGCCCCTACTACTTCCTCCACTGTGACAGTCTTAATCAACTCCAGTTGTTGTTGCCTTGTTAGACAAGCTCCTTTCTTGACACCTCAGTGTTTGGACAGGGATGAACTGGTGATGATTCCCCCATCAGCTTCTGAAAGAATTCCAGAAACTGATCCTCCACTTGTTTAGGATCTGTAACTTTGATACTTGCATCATTATGAATAGAAACAATTGTGTTAGTAGTTGTGCGCATCTTCCATTGGGCATGGAAATACTTTGTGTTTGCATCTCCATACTGTATCCAAGTGGCTCTAGACTTCAGCCTCAACACTTGTTCCTCTACATTACTCCACTTCTCCACTTCCAACAGCACCTCTCTTTCCTGCTCTATAAGTTCCCGCCTTAATGGTTGTAAGGATAATTGGTGCTGTACCAGCTCCAATTTTTGCTTTGCTTGAGCCAGATTCTGTTGATAAGATGCCATATAGTTGTTCAAGCCCTTTAATGCCTCCTTGAGTCTTTTAAGTTTATTCCATGTCCTTAACCGCCCTATACCTCCATCAGTCTGTACCCATACTTCTTTCACTATTCTCGCAAATTCAGGATGGTGTAGGACTGTATGATACAATTTGAATCGTCTGGGATGCAGGTGCTGCTGTATCAATCCAAACTTGCAATTCATTAGTATAGGAGAGTGATCAGATACACCAATATTTAAAAATTCTGCCTCAATGTGACCATTATTTATCAGCCAGCTAAAAATCCCAAATGCCCAATCTATTTTACTATACACCCTTGAGTCTTCATCTCTTTTATTACACCAAGTATAGTACCATTCTGTGCTCTTCAAGGGGTAAGTTGCATTCTTTCCAGGAATTCCTTAAAACCTTGTACCTCTGCCTGTGTTATAGGGGCTCTAATTCTGTCATCTGCTTGTAGTACATTATTGAAGTCTCCACTATTCATCCAATCATTTGTAATATTTGTACACTATAACAGTAAGCTTGTCCCATAGCTGCTGCCTTGGAGCCAACTCATCGTATGCATAAACCACAGTGAGGAACTATTTCTTCTGACTACTTGGTTCTACCACTTCACAATGGATAAATTGAGCATCTACCTCCAAGATTTGAAGTTGAGCATGAGTCTTCCATAATAGCCAAATTCAACCATTATAAGCATGGTCATAGTTATACCGAATTCTCCAGTCCTTTGCTATTTTCTGAGTTATTCTCCTAGCTTTATTTTCTTTCACCCTTGTCTCAATTATTCCCATTACCTCTACTTTGTACTTTTTCAGAAAGAGCATTACCTCCTTCTGTTTATAGGGCCTATTTAGCCCTCTAATGTTCCAAGTACTTACTATCATGAAGGTATATGATGGTCATGCCCACCCTTCCCAGCATTAGATGAGGTACCATCTTGATTGAGGACCTCAAATCTGTTTGTGATACCAATATGACTAGTAGAGCAGCTAGCTTGTGCTTGTTTATCTACATCATCCACAACCACTCTTTTGTCAGTTCTTCTCTCTTTCCTTATTACTTCTGATAGTGCTGGAAATTCACTATTATCCATATGATTTCCTGCCAATTTTGAACCTATCACATTGTCCCTATCTACATAAGTTTTTGTATCATCAATAGTTGGCTCATTTGGCATGGTATTCAGATCTTTTGCCACCCATTTTGTCTCCACCTTTTTCCTCCTTCTACCCCTTCTCTTCTTTCTATTCTGCTCAGCAAAGGCTCTATTTGTCTCCCGGGTCTTACTCTGTCTACATTCCTCAGTAGTATGCCCGATCTTTACACAATCCATGTAGTATTTGGGCTTCCAGTCATATTCTATGCTCTGATGAATAATTCCTACTGGAGTGTGTAGCTCAATATCACTCAGCAAGGGGTGGGAAATGTCTACTTCTACTAGAACTCTAGCAAAGGAGATATGATCCATCTCAGCAGTATACATATCAGTGTACATAGGCTTGCCCACTACACTAGCCAGCTTACTCAGAACCTCAGTAGACCAATATCGGTCAAAAATGACCAATTCTTCAAAATGAACGGCTTGTTATGAAAAGTATATGGACCTGATTGCATGACCCTATCCCTATCATCCATCGAATCAAATCTAAATATGTAATAGCCATCATCATGATATAAGATTTTCTGTTTATTAACAAAATCTCACATATTATCAACATAATTCTCCATATATTTGAAATAAGGATTTTCACCCAGAACATAGCCAATGAGTGAATTGCTCCAATAGTTCTGCTGTTCCCTAATATCTTCATCTACTATCGTCACTATAATTGTATCTCCATTCAGATTTGGAGGAATGTATGTGAGTACCTTACCCATTTGAGAGCTTCGATTTCTCTTATAAGCTTTCTCCTCCACTAATTTGGTTTCCTGTTCCATCGGCACTGGTTTTTGAGTCGTAGCTGAGGAATTCGCCGTGGATTTTGCTAGATCAGAGAGTTGAAGCCGGCGTGGAATTTCTTACCCTGTTCTTCGCACAGCTCGTTTCCCAGCCAAGTTTGGTGGATCCTCATTTGATTCACCCTCACCTGGGTCTTCACGTATTGTTTGAAACTGAATTGGAAGGAAGCTTCCAAACGTTAGAGGTTTTGCATGCGCCAGTATAGTAGTAACCGGTGTAACTGAACTCGCCAGTGGCGTTAGAATGGTGGTGGTGGCCTGAATCGTCATGCTACTCGTGCACGTTAGCATATTTTACTTAACATGCGCCAAGAGAAAACATCATCCCCAACTTACCGAGTACTTGAATTTTCTTTCTTGTCCAAGTTGTATTCCGGATAGTTATTAAGTTGTATTCCGGATAGTTATTGTATTGTGTTTTTAATTACAAGTAAATGCTCATGCACTTGTGACATCGGGTTCTGGGATGATTATGGGCTATTCAGTGTTGAAATTGGAAAATGTTATTATTATTCTGTAAAGGTCATCTTTTACTAATTAAGTTGAAATTTATGATTTCAAAAAAATGAAAATGAGAATTTAGTTAACTATTTAGTGTTGGCTTGCCTGACAATGGTGTCCGGCGCCATCACGACCTTTAATGGATTTTGGGTCGTGACAACATGGTATCAGAACACTAGGTTCACTTAGGTCTCATGAGTCATGATCAAGTCTAGTAGAGTCCTGCGGATCGGTACGGAGACGTCTGCACTTATCTTCGAGAGGCTACAAGGGTGTTAGGAGCGCTTCCCATCTTAATTCCTCATCATGTGATTTGATTCCTTTGAGGCTTATGCCTTTATTTCTTCCTATTCAATCTTATGCGACATGAATCGCTAGGAATCGATCGAGAGTTAAGGAATTATAATGGTACTACAGATGCGGTGCGGGATGTTCCTCCTTGCATAGTTGATTGGGCTATTGTCGTCGCCTTGCGGAAGGATATTCCATCATTTCAGCTCAGTAGCTGTACTTATGGGAGCTTTGAGGCTATGCATAGGTTGCTAAGATGCTCACGGGTCATTATCGCGCATTATTGATATGATGGTAAGGTGCTTGCCTATGTGTCAGAGCAGTGAATGACTTGAAATGAGGTTTACTCAGTGCATGATTCAGAGATTCGGTATTTTATTCCCGGCAGGGGGACGAAAATCGGACTATAAGTGATCAGGTTTGGGTTGATGGAGTAACGAGACTTGGTACTTTCGAGCGTGGTGGAATTTTCATCTATGATGCAGTGTCATTGTCCTTGTTGAATACCTTAAGTTCATCGGTGTTATGGTTTTCTTCAATTTGCCTTTGGGAAGAGTAGTGTGAAATAGTGCCGGAGAAGCAGCTATCAAAGATAACAGTGTGCGGTGGTTCAGGATCGAATCGGCGTTCCTAGTGTCGATGGCTCGAGAAGAATGATTACCGGAAAGGGTTAAAGTTAGTAGCGATCTATTGGTTCAAGTGATACAGAGAGAGATTTTGATTTAAGGCAGCAATTGGGCAGCGAAGGGTGAGGAAGGACATGTGGGAAGTGTCACGCGGTGGTTAAATTTCTAGAAGGCCAGGTGTAAGAAGTAGAAGTCGAGTAGTTGCTTAAAGGAGAGGGTTTGACCAAAGTGGGAGAGTGGCAGGGTAGCATATAGGTTCTGTGGTAGGATGACTACACTCCTTGAGAAAAGTTTAGAGTGATTTGGGATTCATGGTGTCACACCTCCTTTTTTACACCCGAGAGGAGTATATAAGGGAATTTTTCTAATTTAAGTGACATTATTCGGAATGAGATTATTTTTATTTATTTAGAGTTTCCACTTGGGATAATTTATTATGGTGTCCCAAGTCACCGGTTTATTTTAAATCCCAAATCGAGGAAAATCGACTTTATTTAAAAGTTTGCGAAACCAGAAATTCTAAGTATGGAATTCTGTTAACCCGGGAGAAGTTTTTAGGCATTCCCGGATTCCGTGGTCCTAGCACGGTCGCTTAACTATTAATAATTAGCCTAATTATCTGATTTATTACATATTTAAAGCCTATTGTGCATTTTTAACTTTTAAAACCGCTTTTAATTATTTTATGAAATTATTCTGGAACAAGTTACGATTGTCGTACACTTGTTTGTTTGATACACATTGCGAATTATGTCACGGGAACCGTACCCACGATCTATAACATGTTTAATTTATTAAAGTTATTAGAAGTTGTGGCCGGGTCACATAAATGTACCCCCGTATTTGGAACTTAGGTATCACAACTACGTCACGGGAACCGTACCCGTAGCTATGATGATTTTATTATAAATGCGCCCAAAGCAAACTACGAATGTTCAAAGTGTTTTCTACACTAGTTATAATATTAATGTGAGGGCCATATATTAGGGAATTCATTTGTGAATGGCACACCTCGATTTATTTTAAAAAAGATTTGTACTCAATTAAATCAAACTACGGATGTTCATATGAATCGACTATTTTCCTTGAGGTTTAAGATTATTGGGGCCCTGAACGTAGGGACATAAATTGTCGCCCAGATATGAATATCAAGTAAGGTATGCAGACTTGTTTGTTAGATCATCAAAGCAATTCCAATTTTTTGGGTATTCAAAACTATTGAGTAGGTAGCAGATGATTTCAAGCATATTAGGTATTTTGAAACTGAACAAGGGTGGGGATCAGTTAACTTCGCCAAGATAAAATTCTTAAAAGGTGAGTGAGAAACTAATTGTAATACCTAAATGTAAATAGTCACGTGGTGATCCTATTAGCCATAAAGAAATGAATGAGGAAAATTAGGCTCACATGGTAAAAGCCCAATCTTCATGTGACTTGCAGCCACATATAACGGGCATCAAGTTGGGCCACAATGACTGGACAAACAAAGTCAGGCCTGTGTCCAATCACACATAGGCGCATATAATTGCTTCTATTCTGAGACTTACTGAGTTTGTTTCTCATTTTTAACAAAAGTAGGCGTGTCTTGAAGTTCAATGATAAGCAGAAGAAAATTATTATTGTAAATTCTACTCGCATTCAAAGCACAAAATAATCAAATCATGTAATTAGAGTAATCATATGGCATGAATATTATGACTAGAATGGGTCTTTAATGTTGTCCAGTTCCTCATGTTTATCAGAGAATCTAATTGTAAACAATCTACATTCTCAAACTTACAACCTGGGTTTCCAAACTAATGGAAGCCCAGACTTTAACACTAAAATTCATGATTACAATCTTTACTGAAATTAAAAATATGAATAAGGAATTGTGCTGCAATTAGTTTATCTATAACCAGATAGAGCTATAAGCACAAAAGGGTCATCTTTTCATTTAAGCTTGCATATCATCAGAGAGTTCAATTTTCCTTTGACTTCACAATTACAACCTGCTCAAATAATGGTTAGGCATGTAAGCTACCAACACACAAGACAATAATAGCTTCCTCTTATCCCACATTACTACATGTCATTGCATTTTTATCAGGTTTAGACTAAGCAATCATAGTATACAAATTAGTAATGGAAGACAAAATCACATTTACACATGGCTGAAAATAGATTCTCATATGATTCTAGTGATGAACACATAAACAGAAGGGTGATGAATAACTGGACAGCAGTGGTAAAACTTTAAAAAAAATGCAGCCAAATAGAGACTAGAAACAAGCTTCGAATTGATATTCAGCTACTAATTGGAGCATAGCCAACAACAAACAGTGGAAAATTCCAACCGAATCCTTCAGAAAACACTTGAAAGATAGAGCTTGAGAACCCAAATAAAATTACAACTGGAAAATAGAACTCAACAGCAGCTTTTAGCAGTAAATCCTAGAAAGAAATCTTCACATTCAAACCATTTTTCGACTTATGAGAATCAGAAAATCCCAGAGAAATTCTTTAAACTTTTTTTTTTGCTAAAAGAAGGAATCAACTCCTAATGAAACAATAGCTAAACCTTTAGAGTATTTTTTAGGGTCCGCCAATCTGTCTTCAGAATGAGGGAGTCTTTTCTTTTTATAGGGTATCCTAATATAGCATATAAATGGCATATTCTAACCTAAATTCCCTACGGGTCAGAGGGTACAACATCTTTTGACAGTCTTGGTACAGCTGTTAGGACAACTGTCATATTCAGATATTTACTCAACTTTTTTAATCCTTTTACTTCTGAAAATTTCCTCTTTTGGTCCCTATTTTGACCTAAATTCTGATTTTAAAGAAAACCTTTAGCCCCTTCTAGAAACTTCTGATATTTTATCTGAAGTTCCTCTATTTTAAGCTTTCCAATTGGTCCCTTTAAATTCTGATTAATACAAATAGCTACCTTAATTTCTGATTCTAAATACCCTAAGTTTCCATGTTCCTTTAGACCCCCCTCAAGTTTCAATTCCGAATAAACATACTGACAGAAACAAATATTAATCAACCAAACACTTTAACAAGTTAAGTGATAATTTATGCTATTGAACACACTAATTAAATCCGGCCAGGACAGAAAATCAAACAAAAATATTAATCCCAAATCATGCAATTAACTTAAGTAACTATTTTTAAATTGAACTAATAAAAATAAACAAACTAACTAGAGATAAAAGAATAGAAAGAAAAACAGAAAAAGAAACAAAAAAGAGAGGGAAGGAACATATACTGATTTGGCCGGAAATGTTTGAACAAACAAGGCAAATCAACGAACGACGATGCTTGACGAAGCTTGGCCGGTCAGTATTGACTTAGCTGGAATCCGGTGAGCTTTGAAATGAGCCAAAAATGACGCTAATCAATTGTTCTTACTGAGAACAATCGATTGGCATAAATTTTGGCTCAAATCGAGCCTTGGAACCATTAAAACTCAGAAAGAGGAACGGATTAGGGTTTTCAATTCTTTTGGAATCTCAGGTTTGAAATTAAAACAAATGGGTGAGGATTTTGGGGCAATTGGTGGTAGGATAGTGATGTGGGGAGGCTGGGGATTGTAGGGCTAAATTTTGCGGTGGTTTGGAATATCGCCGCCGCCGTGGGGCGATTTTTGATGGTGGCCAACGGCGGTGGTTTTGAGGGGTAAGAGAGAGGTGAGAGAGACGAAGTGAGGGGGGTCTTTGGGGTTAGGGGGGAGGGGTATTTCAGACACTATTATAGTAAGGGGCTAATCAGTTCCCATCCGTTAGATCTAAAGTAATCAACGACTGGGATAAAAAAAGGGGTAATACGGCGTCGTATTTTTGGAGCTGGGGTCGGACCGGGTTCCCTGGGTTTTGGGCTTGGGTTAGGGACGGATATGGCATGGCATTTGGCCCAAATTCAAAACAAATTAAGCCCTTTTTCCCAATTTCCTTCCTTATTTCCCTTTTTCTTTGTTCTTTTTCCTTTTTTTTCTTTTCTTTAATTAAAAATCCTAAATCAAATTTCTAAATTAATCTAAATTATAAAATTAAGAAAATTATCCAATTATAATATTTATAACAATTAAATGATCTTAAATTAAAAGAGAAAAATTACTAATCTAAAATTAAAAGCTAAAAATGTAAAAATGAGCTAATTTTTGTGATTTTCTTTCTAATAAAGCAATTAATTATCTAATTAATCCTAAAAAAATAAAAAAACAAAAAATTTAAATGCAATGCATGGTGTTTTTGATATTTTTGGGGTGTTTTCATGATGATTTTTTCATAAAAATTAAACGTGTACAAAATTGCAAACAATTAATAAAATCCTACAAAAAATCCTATAAAATGGCAAATAAATGGAAAAAAAATCTATTTCTTTGATTTTATAGGAGTATTTTGAATAGGGAAAAAATCACATGCTTAGAGCTGCCTCTCTTTGCTCGGAAACACGAAGAGTTTTCGGGCAAAGATAAAATGAGCAATTACGAGTAATTTTTGCCCGTTTGAAACTCCATGGGAAGCATTTTTTGGAAAAAGTCTGACCGAACCTTGCTTCGGAGGTTGCCTACATATCCTTGGCTATAAAGGAATCAGGTCAATGTAGTTCTGGAAGTTTTGGTAGCTGGGACTACCGGGAAACTGTGATTCACTGCTGTTGCTGCTGTTTTTGCTTGCCGAACTCCTTATTACACCGAAATAAAAGATGAAAAGCTAAACTAGCTAAACCTATCAACTATGAGTTACAGGATTCCTTTCTATAAACCTTCTAAAGCTTGATCTCTAGTCTTGGCTGGTTCTTCCTGCAGACTCTGATATGAATCTTGATGCTCGTTAGCTACAATCGCTGGTTCATTCTTCTTCAGCTTTTCGGATCAATGGGGGATATGCAAAGCTTGTAACTTCAATCATATCTTGAGCAGTCCGCATATCTTCTCCGCTTCTACACTTAGAGTTCACTTCTTTTCTTGTTCTTCTTTTCTTTTATTTGGGTTGAGACTTCTTCTTTTAGTCATCTCAAACCTTGTGCCTCATGGTAAAAACCTGTTCAGGCACCAAAGCAAACAACAAACGAAATTTTTCTGCCCCAGTTTTCTCTAGAAAAATTTTGTGAGTTATTGCAACAAAATCTAAACTATTTCTTTATTGAAAGCAATTAAAATCGGGATTGTGTATCCCTGAGAAAAAGAAATTAGGGAGTGGAGACCCTATATCTAAAATGAAATCAAATGGGGATCGGAGGCCCTAAGTTGGGAAGATTACCAGGTTTTGCTGGAAAAGTGACCGGATTATGCCAGGAAAGTCATCGGGTTATGCCGGAAAAGGTCCTCGGGTTATGCCGGGAAAGTCATCGGTTATGCTGGAAAAAGGTCCTCGGGTTATGCCGGGGAGAGTCATCGGGTTATGCCGGAAAAGGTCTACGGGTTATGCCGGGAAAGTCATCGGGTTATGCCAGAAAAGGTCCTCGGGTTATGCCGGGGAGAGTCATCGGGTTATGCCGGAAAAGGTCCTCGGGTTATGCTAGGGAGAGTCATCGGGTTATGCCGGAAAAGGTCCACGGGTTATGCCGGGAAAGTCATCGGGTTTTGCCAGAAAAGGTCCTCGGGTTATGCCGGGAAAGTCATCGGGTTATGCCGGAAAAAGGTCCTCGGGTTATGCCGGGGAGAGTCATCGGGTTATGCCGGAAAAGGTCCACGGGTTACGCCTGAAAAGGTCCTCGGGTTATGCCGAGGAGAGTCATCGGGTTATGCCAGAAAAGGTCCTCGGGTTATGTCGGGGAGAGTCATCGGGTTATGCCGGAAAAGGTCCACGGGTTATGCCGGGAAAATCATCGGGTTATTCCAGAAAAGGTCCTCGGGTTATGCCGGGAATCAACTAGGGAGTGGGACCCTATACCGGAACAGACTACCAGGTTATGCTAGCAGCGATTAGGGAATGAGACCATATGTTGGGAAAACGTAGCTAGAGATTGGGGACACTAGGCTACCATGATTTTTGAATTTTTCTTCTTCTTTTTTTTTTGCTTCACTTTTCATTTTATTTAGGAGAATGAATGAAGAGTTTAAAAAGGGACTTCCCTTTTCGGGTCAACTTTTGCTGCAGAACCGTTTTATTTCTGCGTGCCTTGCTTTTATTGCGCCTGCTTCTTGCCAGGTTGTTTTGGACACCTGTTTTCTTGTTTTCAAATCAAAGAACAATTTGTCAGTTTGAAACGGTGGTTGGTTTTGTGGCGTTGATTTTTTTGATCATTCGATCTCGGCCTAACTCTTTCGATGAAAATCTCCATTGCTTGCTGGCTTTCTGAAAATTGGTTTTATTTCTAAATCCAGGGATCTTGACTTTCCAAAGTTTCACATGATGGTTAACCAGTGTGGGGCTTGGCCTTTTCACTTTGTTTTGCCTTTATGGGCACTTGACTTTGATTTCTTTCCTTTTCAAGAGTTTTCGACTCTGGAGCATCGGCCATCATGGCCAGTCGAGATCGACTTGATGCACCTGCGGAGGCTTGGTGCTTTTTCTTGAATTTTAGCTTTCTGCCAGACAAATCCCTGTAAGACCAATCTTGCCATTTTTTCTTTGTATTAGTTTCGGAGGAGAATTAGACCGAAAGGGATTCAAAGAAAAGTAAACAACGGACAGGATAATGAATTTAAATGAGGAGTGTCCCTTTCGAGGAAAGGAAAGAAGGACTTATCTGGAGTGGATGCAGACTTCAATAGATATGACATGCTTCTTGGACTGGATACCCGATCCGTGCAAACCATCCTACTCTCATAAATCCATTATAACTCATACCCCAAAATCAAGAAACCTTGCCAGGACTCTTTCAGTGCCGATGGTTATAAGTGATCCCTTTTTCGATCAATAGCGCCCTTTGCGGGTTTTCACCAATTGTCCTCTATCATTTCTCTCCAAGTTTTCACTAACAAGACTCTCTCATTTTTCATTTTCTCTGCTCACCATTGCCTTACGGTGCCCGTGTGGGTTTTCACCAATAAAACTCTCTCATTTTGTTTTTCTCATTTGATTGTATCAGATCCAAGTAACCACATTTTTTAATCTTGAACATATTTACCGATTGATCATAAGGACTTGAACAGGATTTGGGGTAAAAAGAGATTGGATTGAATTATAACTTTGGGAACCTTTCAGGCGAACCATCGCCAAACCATTATAACTTCTGCCCCAGTTTCAACTTTGGGGGAATGTGGATTTTTGTTTTGCTGTGACAGAACCCCAGAGAGAGGCTGCCTATGTATCCTTTCTGAATCAAGTCAAACATAGTTTAAGGAACTTTGTTTTGGATTTTTTTAATCAACGTTTTTGGGTTCCAAAGAGGGTAATCAAAGAAAGGTAACTGGCTCAAAGGGTTAGCACAGGGTTAAAAGTGTTTGGGTAGCGAGAATGAAAGCCTTCGTCATCCCAATCGGGGAATCTTTATATCGTAGAAAGGTTAAACGTAATAACTTTTGACCGCATCTGCATTGACAGCTGTTTCAGGGTCATTCCCTTCAATGTCTCCCAAGTACAATGCCCCTTTTGGCAACAATTTTCTTATAATATACGGACCCTTCCAGTTTGGAGAGAACTTTCCTTTTGCTTCCTTGTGATATGGGAGGATATGTGTCACGACCCAAACCGATGGGTCGCGACGGGCACTCGGTACCTTACTCGACCGAGTACCAACGTAACGTATCTTTCTTATTACATCATTATACACGTGACATACGGGCCTAATAGGCCAACATAATTATTTATAAACTCAAAACATAGGCCAACAAGGCCGTACAATCTTTCACGTATACGACATATGTCTACAAGCCTCTAAAAGTACATAAATGTCATAAAGGTCGGGATAGGTCCCGCCATACCAAACAATACACGTCTAAATTATACTAACCAAACAAACAACTCCGAAGCAAATGGAGCGCACCAACATCTTCCGCTGAGCTGATAGCCTACTTGGAGGGCTCTCGACCTGTCTATCGGAACCTGCGGGCATGAAACACAGCGTCCCCAGGTAAAAGGGACGTCAGTACGAATTATGTAAGGCACATAAATAAGTACATAAGAGACATGGAAGAAATATAGAGTACATGACACAACCTGTAAGTCTAAACAACTTGGTAAATCATAAATTACTTTTAGCGTCATGCATATGCGTATGAATGTAATGTCATGCATAGGTACATGTTCATAACATCATCAGCCTCTGAGGGCATCCCATCATATCATATTCCAGCCACTGTGGGCAACATCATTATCATATACCAGCTGATCAGGTGGTGGTGCGTATATAACGCCGTAACCTTTTCCCATATCCCATATACATATATTTACATATATACGCGTATATAACGCCATCTGGTCATGGGTCAATACACATGTATGAAATGCATGAAAAGTACGTATAATCTCAATATTCCTTCCGGATAAATTTTTCCAACTGCGTATTATTCTGAGACCCATGAGCAGAAGATAAAATATTATGACACACAAAAATTCAAGAACATAGATATCTCTAATACTTCTATGAATAGAGTCATTCATGGAATTTGTGCATTTGCACGTTTCGTTCGTATCGTATATATCATGCCAAAAGAAAGAAGGGATAGCCTTAACGTACCCGTTCCTTGAATTATTCGATCGAAGTGAAGCTTCTGCTTCCGAATTTGAACGAAACCTTGAATATTTGGACGAAATGATTCTATGTCTAACGTCCTTGGTTTGAAATTTTAGGAGCAAATTTCTGGTTCTATGATTGTTGAACGGAACTTTTGCTTAATTTGTTAAGTTTGGACGAAATTGCTTTACAATGAAGCTTTTGTTAAGCTTCTCTTCTTGGATTTTTCAAACCAAGAAAGAATGAAATCTTTTTGCTTGGATAATTCACGTGACTTGATGCCTTCTAAAATTAATCTAGAACAAACTCATTCTTATGAGTTAGATAACTGACTTACACGTTTTATCATACTAAGCAGATATGACTCTTAGTCATATGCTTAAATGGTGGTCTACTGACACGTTTTTTTTGGATATAATTAATTAAGTTTTATTTACTTATTAGTTAACCGGGTAATGTCCTGTTACCCAGTAATTAATCAATTACCCGATAAATTGAGAATTATTCCCACTTACTTAAAATAGTACTCACTTTTCACATACCTTATACACTTTTCTAGCATAGGCATGTAGTACCTTGCATGTCACTAGTCCATAAATACCGGTATTTTAGCTCGGCCCGTATTTTACCCCAATATGCCAAACTTGGACGAAAAATTTATTTTCTTTGACTTGCTTTCCATTTCACCTTTACGAATTTATTAATCACTTGTGAAATAACATAATCCTTATAATCTCGGAATAATCTTTTACTTGGACTGATGTCAATTACCTTACGACAAATCCAACGTACAATACTACAGGGTGCAACATCGTCGTAACTTAATACTGCGAAGTGTGACATTACCGTAATGTAATACTGCTGGGTAGAACATTGTCGTAACTTAATACTGCTGGACATAACATCATCGTAATATTGCGGGGTGTAACAATACGTCTCAAAACAAGCTGCCCCACTTTAAAGTTCCTAGGCCGCACTTTCTTGTTGTAGGCATGAGCCATTCTTCGTTGATGCAACTGCCCGTGGAAAACTGCGGCCATCCGCTTTTCATCAATCAGGGTTAACTGTTCTAGATGGGTTCTGACCCACTCATTATCCTCAATCTCAGCTTCAACGATGATTCAAACAGATGGAAATTCAACTTCTGCGGGTATTACGGCTTCAGTGCCATAAACCAATAGATAGGGTGTTGCTCCAACTGATGTGCGCACAGTTGTGCGATATCCCAATAATGCAAAAGGCAACTTTTCAGGCCATTGTCTTTAACTTTGAATCATTTTCCTAAGAATCTTCTTGATGTTTTTGTTCGCATCTTCGACAACACCATTAGCTTTGGGCCGATAAGGGTGGAGTTCCGATGCGTGGTCTTAAATTGTTCACATACCTCCCTCATCAAATGACTGTTCATATTTGCAGCATTGTCCGTAATGATAGTCTTAGGGATACCCAAATGACAGATAATGTTGGAATGCACAAAATCCACCACTGCTTTCTTGGTGACGGCTTTGAGAGTGACTGCCTTAACCCACTTTGTGAAATAGTCAATGGCGACTAAAATGAATCTGTGCCCATTTGAAGCTTTCGGCTCAATTGGCCCAATGACATCCATACCCCAAGCAACGAACAACCATGGTGCTGACATATGATGTAATTCTGAAGGCAGTGCATGAATCCGGTCACTGTGTACCTGACACTGATGACACTTTCGGACAAAACTGAAGCAATCCTTTTCCATAGTCATCCAGTAATAACCTGCTCGAAGGATTTTCTTTGCAAAGACGTATACATTCATATGGGTCCACACACTCCTGCGTGCACTTCATTCATGATTCTTTCGGCCTCTTGGGCATCCACACATCTTAAAAGGTTCAGATCTGGAGTCCTTTTAGATAAGACTTCTCCGCTCAGAAAGAAACTACTGGCGAGCCTTCTAATGGTTCTATTTTGGTCTCCACTGGCTTGTTCGGGATATTCCTTTATTTTCAAGAATCTTTTGATATCATGATACCACAGCTAAACATCCGGTTCCATCTCAATGGTATTGCAGTAACCATGTCTTTCTCGGATTTGGATTTCCAACGGGTCAATGTGGACATTGCCTGGATACGGCAGCATCGAGGCCAAATTCGCTAGTGCATCGGCTAACTCATTGTGAAACCGAGGAATGTACCTGAACTCGACGGATTTGAACCGCTTGCTAAGATCTTCCATATGTTTCCTGTATGGAATAAGCTTGATATCTCGGGTTTCCCATTCACCTTGAGCTTGTCGAATAATCAAATCAGAATCTCCCATGATTAACAATTCTTCCACATCCAGGTCAACTGCCATGTTCATTCCCATAATGCAGGCTTCATACTCGGCAGTGTTGTTTGTACAGAAAAATCGAAGCCGGGCTGTGGCCGGATAGTGTTGGCCAGTGGGCGAAATTAAGATCGCCCCAATCCCGACACCATTTGCATTCACAGCTCCATCGAAGAACATTTTCAAAGCATTTGTGTCTTCTGGAATTACCTCCACTAAATTTACTTCCTCGTCTGGAAAGTAGGTACTCAAAGGCTGGTATTCATCATCAACAGGATTCTCAGCTAGGTGATCCGCCAAGGCTTGAGCTTTCATTGCCGTGCGGGTGACATAAACTATGTCAAACTCGGTGAGCAGGATTTGCTATTTTGTCAACCTCCCCGTAGGCATTGGTTTTTGGAATATGTACTTCAAAGGATCTAACTTGGTTATGAGATAGGTGGTGTAGGCCAACAAGTAATGCCTAAGCTTCTGAGCGACCCAAGTTAGGGCGCAACAAGTTCTTCCAATAAAGTGTACTTGGATTCATAACTAGTGAATTTCTTGCTCAAGTAGTATATGGCTTGTTCTTTCTTCCCGGTCACATCATGTTGCCCGAGAACACATCCAAAAGAGTTCTCCAACACCGTCAAGTACAAAAACAAAGGCCTTACGGGCTCGGGTGGAACCAATATTGGCGGATTCGACAGATATTCTTTGATTTTGTTGAAAGCTTCCTGACACTCATCTGTCCATCTAATCGTCGCATCTTTCTTCAACAGCTTAAAGATGGGCTCACACGTAGAGGTCAACTGAGCAATGAACCTGCTGATGTAATTCAATCTTCCCAACAGATTCATAACTTGTTTCTTGGTTCTCGGAGGGGGAAAATCCCAAATAGACTTTATTTTTGTTGGGTCTAACTCGATACCTCTCCGACTGACTACAAACCCCAAAAGTTTCCCAGATGGTACTCTAAATGCACACTTAGCGGGATTCAACTTCAAGTCATAATTACGCAGTCGCTCAAAGAACTTTCTCAATCTCGTACATGGGCGTCCTGCATCTTGGATTTAATGATCACATCATCCACATACACCTCAATTTCCTGGTGCATCATGTTGTGAAAGATGGCATTCATAGCCCTCATTTAAGTTGCCCCTGCATTCTTCAAACCAAATGGCATGACCCTGTAACAATAAGTACCCCAGGGTGTGGTGAAAGCCGTCTTTTCTGCATCTTCTTCATCCATCAGAACCTGATGATACCCAGCATAACAATCCACAAAAGATTGTATCTCATGTTTGGCATAGTTGTTAACAAGGATGTGGATGTTTGGTAATGGAAAGTTGTCCTTGGGGCTTGCTTTGTTCAAGTCCCAACACGCTCGGGTTTTCCCAACTTTCTTTGGCAGTAGGACCATACTAGCCAACCATGTGGTGTATCGTACCACTCGGATCACACCTGCTTTCAATTGTTTGGTGACTTCTTCTTTGATCTTGTCACTATGTCGGTTTTAAATTTTCTCTGTTTTTGTTGGACAGGGGGATAACCGGGGTAAGTTGGCAATTTATGCACCACTAAATCAACACTCAGTCCTGGCATATCATTATAGGACCAGGCAAACACGTCTTTGAATTCGAACAAAAGTTGGATCAATGCATCTCTAGTTCTTTCATCAGCGTGAATGCTTATCATGGTTTCTTGGACCTCTTCCGAGCTACCCATATTAACTGGCTCAGTTTCATTTAAGTTTGGCTTAAGCTTATTCTCAAATTGTTCCAGTTCTCAGTTTATTTCCTTAAAAGCCTCATCTTCATCATATTCTGGTTCTTGATTCATTATTTTTCAGTTAGACAGCGTGTTAGGATCTGGGCATGAAGTCCGTAAGCATGTCATGTTATTTAAGTCCGCATTATTAGAACTGAAAAGAGAGATAAGAAAAAATAACAAAAAATCAGAGAGAATAAAGAAAGAGATTCATAGACGATGAAATATTGATTTCATTTCATTGAAGTTTAAAGATAGGAGGGTTTACATTGGAATTTAAAAGACAATAAACTAAAAACATTCGAGTTACACCCTGAAATAACTCGAAATGCAGAAAAAATGGCATGACTGAAACTACCAGGATTCCCTCCTGACTGGGAATAGAGTAGCCTTCCAATTTTGAAGCTTGGCATTCGGCCCCACATATTGCACCTCAGCGGTGCTCGAGCCTTCACCCGGCTGGACCATATGAGCCTCATATAACATCTGCCTCATTGCTCCACAAATGTCCTCGATTTCCTCGGCCGTGAAGGCCTCATCTTCTTCCTCTATGTATCTAGTCTTGACAAATGTTTTGGAGAGATGTGGGACCGGCTGAGGCAGGACCGACCCATTCTTTTTACGTTCATTAGCCCATCTTACGTTAGCTTCTGTGGCTTGGAAACCCACACCGAAGAATTTCTCACTAGCAGTTAGATTGATGGGTTCCGTGATGCCTTGCAAAGATGCCCCAAGCCCTTTCCCTGGCTTGTACCCGTGCTTGATCATTTTAGTGGCGACCATGATAGACGCGTTTGACAAAAAGGGTTGAGGACACGGGGTTCCTTCCTCACACTGATCCACGACCACTATCTCAAAATCATGGTAGACTATGTGCTCGCTACCTTCCTTGGCCTCCAGACATGGAACTGACGAGTCCCTATAGATTGATTGCTCATCTTCTCCATGGACCACAATTTCTTGGTCTTCGTGTTCAAACTTAACCATCTGGTGAAGGGTAGAAGGTACGACTCCTACAGCATGGATCCATGGCCTTCCTAGTAGAAAATTGTAGGAGGTATCCATGTCTAAAACCTGAAATGTCACTTCAAAATCCACGGGGCCGATGGTTAGGATAAAATCAATCTCCCCTATTGTGTCCCTCTTGACGCCGTCAAACACACGTATAGAAACATTGTTGGGTCTGATCCTTTCAGTCCCAATCTCCATTCTCTATAAGGTCAAGAGGGGCAAATGTCAACCCCAGACCCGCCGTCCAACATAACTCTTTTCACGTAGTATCCTTCACACTTAACGGTCAAATGAAGAGCTTTGTTGTAGGCCGCTCCTTCTGGAGGCAAATAATTTCGGCTGAATGAGATCCGATTGACTTCAAAAAATTGTTCCGCCATTCTTTCCAGTTGCTCAATCGTGGTCTCGACCGGAACATATGCTTCATTAAGCGGTTTTAACAGCACTTTCTGATGCTCATTCGAACTTATCAGTAGGGACAAAAGTGAGCCTGGGAGGGAGACTTCCGGAGTTGGTCAATTACATCGTACTCCGAGGTTTTCATCTTTCAGAAGAATTCCTCTGCCTCTTCAGCACTGACTGGCTTTTTAAGCGGAAAATGCTTCTGTATGCTCTTATTCAATTTTCCAAATTGAGGTACTTCCCAGACGGGTTTGTTTCATTCACTTCCCCCATGATTTCTTTTCTTTTGTACGTCACCACTGATTTGTTGTAGTTCCGTGGAACCGCCATGGGGTCTTTCGTGGGTTTCTGTGGCGCGCGGTTGATAACCATGGTCTCAGTCAGCCTGGGTGAGGTTATCGGCCCCGCGCCACATATGTCCCCTTTGGTACGTACATCTTAGGTCCCTTGTTTAGCTCGAACCTTTTGGGGGGACTCAACACGAACTGTTTTTTTCTGGGGGCCCTGGGGAAATAAAGAACGGCATCTTGAGGAGGTACTGCCCCTATTTTGGCTTCCATAGTCTTTTCTCTTCTTTGAGGAGTGGAGTTGCTTTTCTTCTAATCCTTAGCTTGCTTTGCTGCCGCTTTGGGCTTCTTTTCAACATTGGTAGTTGAAATGATAGCCTTTAAAGCTGGGTCGAATCTCTGTCCTCACAAATCATCTCAATAACTGGCCCGTTATTGTGAGCTGGCAGTGGGTTATTGGTTACATTGGGGGTCTCCTCATCACTCAACACTACCCGCTTTTGCTCTATCAAGTTCTCGACCGCTCTCTTAAGGGTCCAGCAATCTTCAGTATCTTGCCTTTCCGCCCTTGATAGATAAGCACATCGGGTGCCGAGTCGGTAGGAGGGTGACTCTGGGTTTTGCCTGTTTGGAGGTACGGGCTGCAACAAACCCATTTGGACCAATTTTGAGAAGAGGCTGGAATATGATTCACCAATGGGTATGAAGTTGGTTTTTCTGGGTGGTTCACGGGCACTGGCATTATATGGAAAATTATTCTGTCGGGGACGAGGATTATATGGAGCTTGGTGAGGAGGGTTATTTCTGGGAGGTGAAGCTCGGTTCTGATTGTACTGTTGTTGCGGCCGGACATACGACTGAGCGTTCATTACGGCATAAGGATGAGGAGTCATGGCATATGCCGCATCTTGGTGAGGGTAGTAATGCTGTGGGGTTTTGGAAGAGGAACTAAAGTAACCTCGGGGTTGACGAGGATTTTTTAGACTTGAGGCCATCATTGCTGCCTCTTCTTTCTTTTTCCGGTTTGCTGTAGCCCTCGACTCGCTCTGGATTGCTTGAGAGGTGGCTCTTATAGCCGATTGGCTCAGGATGCGATCCGTTTTCAAACCATTCTCTACCATTTGCCCAATCTTTATGGCTTCTGCAAATGGCTTGCCCATAGCAGACATCATGGTCTAGAAGTAATCAGCCTCTTGGGCTTGGAGGAAGACACTGACCATCTCGGTTCATCCATTGGGGGTTTCACCCTGGAAGCTTGTTCGCGCCACTTGACAGCATATTCTCGGAAGCTCTCCGAGGACTTCTTTTTGAAATTGGAAAGAGAGTTTCTATCTGGAGCTATGTCCGCGTTGTACTGGAATTGTTTGACAAAGTCTCGGGCCAAGTCATACCATATGAGCCAGTGGGAGATGTCTTGATCCATATACCATTCGGATGCGATCCCGACTAAACTTTCCCCAAAGTAAGCCATTAGGATCTCTTCTTTTCCACCCGCTCCCCTCAACTGATTGCATACCTCTTCAGGTGAGCTATGGGATCCCTATGTCCATCATATTTATCAAATTTGGGAGTCTTGAAACCGATGGGAAGATGAACATGCACAAGTCAGCGCGTAGGATACACTCTTCTGGACACTCAGGCCTTGTATGTTCTTGAGACTTTGTTCTATGCTTTTCATTTTTCGAGTGATCTCCTCTTTTTCGGGATTCTTTATAGTTCTCTCTTGTCCCGCGGTAAACTCATACCGAGGTTGTTGAGGGTAGGAGTTTGTAGTGACATGAGCCGCGTCTGGTAGAAATGGTGGTGTTTGGAAAGTAAAGGATGACGGCTCAAAGCTTGGCCTGGGCAATGTTGGCTGTGCTGTGGCTGAGGTTGGTGGTGCTGTGAATATGTTAGAAGCCACTCCCGAAATCAGTGCCTGGGCGCGAACCTCAGAAGGCATTCCAGTGAAATGGGCTGACATGGTGGGGTATCCAAGTGGGGTATTCGGGTAATTTATAGGGATGTTGGAGGTTCCACTTGTTCTAGGAATCAGCTCGGGGTAACCAGGTATTGCACTAGGCGGCTCTCTACCGTTAGACCAAGCGTCCCATATTTCCAACATGCGGAGTCGTAGTGCCCTGTTCTCTTCAGCAGTTGCTGACTCTGACGTTGGGATAACCGGCTGTCCTCTGGGATGGGAATTGTTGGTAGATGACTTTCTGACGACATTTCGACACTTCCCTTGGATCTTGTAAAGTAAGGGTGCGAAGCCAGGTTACCACAAAACCAACCACCTTAAAAACAGAACCTGCTCTCAACATCATACACAACAAACCGGTTAGTTTGAGACAATTAACACATAGGGAATCGCACGTTGGGGAATGCAATGCACCTAGACAGTTAAAGTTTTTCTATATGCTTTGCAACTGTTGCATGTCTCATCCCGACTTTTGTTACCTTTGCGGATCTTTGAATCTTTTCTTTTCTTTATGATTTTCATTATTTCCTCTTTTTTCTTTGCGCTCTCTCTCTCTTTTGTATTGTTTTCTCTCTTTTTTGTGCCCTCTTTTCATCATTCTCTCTCTTATTCGAGTTATTTACAGCTATGATCGGATCTGATGGGGATTGCCTACGTATCGCGATGCCGCGAATCAGATCATTACGTAGTTCAGGAATAAATTAGAAGTAAAAGAAAGAAACGCTTTTGGGTTTTCAAATTTTCATTAAATAAAAACTTCTGATTTTCCTCTATTACAACGACTCCAACATAGATACTTAAGAACTGAAAAACTAAAACAGACTCAAAACAGACTCTAAAAGGAAACTTGAATACAGACTCGAAAAGAAAGATCAGGAGTACATAAGTGCCTCCAAAACTGCTCCAGGGGCCTGCGAGACATCAGTCGGTCCTGCAGCGGGCCTACGTGCCATATCTTCTTAGAGGCGATACAGGTCGTCCATTATCTGACGGGAAAAAATCATTATTGCAGTGAAGAGCATTGACCTAGTCATGTCCTCGCACTCATTGCACTTCATCACAATATAGTCAGCAATTCTTCTAACCCTCTCCCTGATGACGCCCTTCTCTTGGAGCAGACGTCCAATTTGTTGAGATCTGGCCTCCAAAACTTGTGTGGCTGTATGATTTTGCTCTTGCAACTATTGTAGGTCCTCCTCTAGTTGCGACATCAATGCATAGTATTGCTCCCTTTCTGCTTTGAAGTTCTTTGCTTGTTTGGTCATTTCACTCTCAAGGGTATTGATCTTTTTCTTCAGACCCGTGATTCGTTTGTCGTATTTTTCCTTCAACTGTTGAACGAAACTTGCCCATTCTTCCGCATTCCTGGCTAACTTTGCCCGGGCCTTTGCTAGTTCAACCTTAGTCTTTTCCAAATCAGCCTTATAGTCACATACTTTCCGCCTAAGACTGTTTATAAGTTTTCATCTGCTCCGCTCTTGAATGGATTTTCAGCTGCTATTTTCATTTTCTGGATTTGGGCTCGGAGGGCTTCATTTTCTTGGGCCAACCTTTTCTTTTCACCCTCATCTGCAGCGGCTTGCACACCACTATCAAATTTAAGATCTCTGATATGCCTTTCCAACCTGCTTATAGTGGCCCTATACTCATTTTCTTTAGTCAACCAAGCCCATTGTTCTTGCGACGCTTCAACAAATTTTTGGATGTGAGGTCTTTTGGTTGGCCTTTCCGATTTGACCCTTGTAGTGACCTTCTTTCTATACCAAGAAAGATAACCAGGCGAGACCTCGCCTCTAGACAAATCACGTACTCGGGTGTTTGCTATCAAATATTGGCACTCATTCCAAATATGACGAACCACTTCTTCATGAAATTGTCCATCAGAGCGGATTTCAACTGCGTGAACACTAAGATCTTCGTCTCGGGGAACTACCTGGCATCTTCCCAATTGCCTCAAAACCGGTACGGGGCATAGAGCTGGATGCTTCGAAGACCCATCAGGAGGAAGTAGGGGCCAGTGGCAGGCATGTACACAATCTCTTCAACGGGAAGCAGACCCAGTGTCCACTCTATCTGACTTGGCGTTATGGAACGAAGGCGGGACACCCAATCTCCGACCCCTTTTGGCATTTTGAACCCAGCCCTTGTACCAAACTCCTCGATGCAGCTTATCCCTGTAGACCCGTAGTTCATATACCGAGGACGATGACACAGGTGCTCAATCATCCACATTTGTAGTAACAAATTGCACCCTTCGAAAAAATCTGCTCCTGCTTTGCAAGCTGTGAGAGCTCAGAATATCTCTGATACTATCATAGGGGCGAGGGTGCTCTTGGCATTGGTAATCAAAACATTGACGACTCCAGCTACCCGTAGATCAATATTCTCGTCCTTCATGGGAAACACTAGAAGACCTAAGAATGCCACCATGAAAGCGAAGCATCTATGCTCTTCCCACTTTTATTGGTTCCCTTTATTGCAGATTCCATTTTTCGGGCTGTCAAATCTCCTTACATGCCCGTACCGCTGGCGTATGAAGTGTAGAGTGGAAAACCCATTTTCCAAATCTGCATACTGTATCTGCCTGCTTATTTTTAGCAAATCCAGAAACTTATGAGGGGTTACGGCCCTTAGAGCGACCATGTATTTATGTCTTAGTCCCTCGGCACTCCCAGTATAACCCGCTATCTCCTCCACAGTGGTGTCACACCTCCTTTTTCCTACACCTGTGAGGGTGTAAAGGAGTTTTTCCAATTAAAGGACAATCGGAACGGGATTTATTATTAATATTCAGAGTCGCCACTTGGGAGATTAATGGTGTCCCAAGTCACTGGTTGAATCCCGATCCGAGGAAATTATGACTCTGTTAACAGTCCGCGAACCAGAAATCCGAGTAAGGAATTCTGTTAACTCGGGAGAAGGTGTTAGGCATTCCCGGGTTCCGTGGTTCTAGCACGGTCGCTCAACTGTTATATTTGATTTTATCTAATTTCAAAATGTGTTCTAGCTTAAGTGCTTTTATTAGTAAACCGCTTTTATTTTTATTTTTAATAAGAATTGCAACATCGTGAAAATGCGTCTCGAACCACGTCGCACCAGTGCACCCGTGATTGTTAACACATTTCGACTTTGTTGAGATTTGGATTTGGGTCACATAAATGTGCACCCACTTTTAGGAAGGTAATATTGTTAAAATACGCGCCTAAAGCAACTAACATATTATTAACTTTACGGGAGGCCATGAAATTCGCTAAATGGCTCGTCCCGAGGTCTAAATATTTTTTTAAAGAAGTAATTAAAGAGGGCCACGCAATTTGTGATTTTATTTGGCGCGGCGTACCTCGTTTTATTTTTTACAAAGGCCGACCTAAAAGAAACTATGATTCTTCTATTAAGTCTTATCTCTAAACGACCCTAATTAATTAGTATTGATGCATTTTCCGTGTGTTGGGCCTCAAAACTGGCCCTAAACAAATTCAGCCTTACTCGTAAGAACAAAGTGGCCCCAACATGGGCCCTGTACAAGCAAATTCTAGGACCAAGTCCGGTCCTAGTAGGGGCCGTCAGATTTGGCTCATAAGTGAGCCCAGATCCATACGAAGCTTCATTTGGACCTCTGGATTGTAATTTTAATCACAATTGGGCTCAGCAACTCGTTAATAGATAAACAGTTTGGAATTCAAAACTCAACGTAAATTTCAAAATTGTTTGCATACCATTATTTCCTGATTTTTTGACAGTCATTTAACCTTGGTTAATACTTTTCAAACACAAATTAGTCACGGTCTAAACCTGAATGTATTTCCAATGTTCATTTCTGATTTCAATTAATCAATATGACAAGCACACTAAGGTAATCAATCCTTATGGTCACAAATGACATATTGAATTTCAGTGAGAGATACACAAGATGTTTCTAGATTCAAGTCAAGGCAATATGTTATAATGTTTTTAATAACACTAAACCATCACTATTAAGCCACTGTTACACCCTGAACGTAAATCTCAAACATGGCAATAAACTAGAACTAATCGCATCTAACATTATTCAACAAGTTAACCATAAAATTAGATAGAAACGCAGTAGTTCAGTACAGTCTATAAAGTCCTAATTAATACACTTTAAAACATCGTTCAAAGGACTCACTTAAACTAGATTTCCTAATCTAAACAACAACAACAGAAAGTATACGTGCAAATAGGCAAAGCTTCATCATTCAACTTCAAATTGTGTTCATGCACATTAATGCAAGCTTCCACATCACTTGAGTCTAAGAATATACCTGGAAATTAGAACAAAGGTGAAGAAGAAGGAAGTCAGCTAAAGCAGTAACGAACAGCAGCCCAAATTCAAAGCAGCTAGATCGATTTCAACTCCAAAAATATCACAGCAAATCCAGGAATGACTAGCAGCAGATTAAACACCGAAAGCAAACGAAACCAGATATGATTGGACCAAAATATACTCGAAATCAACCAGAATTCCCTGAACTTAAACCAAACAAGATCTAGAAGATACTCAAATCATTTTTAAACCTCTGTTGAACTGAAAACTTGATCTACGACTGAAATTCAAACTTAATCTAAGAGAGTTCCAAGAGAACAGTATTTTTATGGAATTTTCTACTGTTTTTGTTTTTGGTTTTTGAATTTTTGAATTTCAAACTTCAGATCTGTAAAAAAACTTGTAGGACACTTTTGGGGGAAGTTTTTAGAGGATCAAAAACCTGTTCAAGAAGGCATTAGGGGTGCCTTTTATAGGCAAGGAATGGGGCAGAATCTCCGGAAGCTTTCACACATTTTTCCCTCTTTTAAATTCAGAATTCACCTATTAAACCTTCAATTTCAGACTTGTTTCTCAAGTTACTACCCTAAGTTTGCTAAAATCTACACTAAAGTCCTATTCTAGAAGTCCCTAGGGTGTTCTTTTAATCGTACAATACCTATACTACCCTTATCTTGGTTCTAAAATTACCAATTTGGCAAAAACATGCCATTTTCAATCCCTAAAATACCCTCAAACCTCTCCTAGAATTACCAACGTTTTAATCAATTACACTTAACCATTTTATCATGAAACCTAAATTTATTAAGGCTTAAACAATAATCTAAAGAAAGACCCTAATTAGCCGATTTCTAATTGAACTAATTAACCCTAGCTAATATTGAAATTCAACTGATCTAAACTAATAACAAAATTAAAACTATTAAATCAACATTAAACATAACTAATCATGAAACTAATCTGTCAGAATTTTGATCAACAGGTAACAATCAACATAATCGAAAACTAACCAGAATCAAAATAAATTATCCAAACAACAGTTAAATTAAAACCCTATAGCCCTAATTTAAGTATCATGCAGGGAAAAATACCCTAATTAAAGCTAAACAAACAAGTCAAAGAAAACTCAAAAATCAGAAAAGAAAAGAACAAGAAGACTTACGAACTCTGGCCAGCCATTGTTGTTTGAATCCTCCAGGATTCTTGACACGTAACATCCCTAATCGTGTGTTTTCAAAAGAAAACACGTGATTAGGGATATTACGGTCCAAAATCCCCAAGATTCTGAGTTAGGGTTTTGCTAGAATTGGGATTTAAAATTTGTAATATTTCGGACAGATTCGAGGGTTTCTAGGTATGGATTAATGATGAGGGAGGGATGAGGAACATATAGTATGAATTTGGGCCGGTTTGGGTGAGTTTGTGACTTGGCCTGAAAACTTAGATTGAATATTCGAGGAGTTGGGTTGGGATTCGAGGGACATGGATATGGGGATTGGATAGATGAGGTGAAGGAGAGTATGGTGTGAAATTTTGGGGGCCATCGGAGCATCGCCGGCGGCGGCGACGATTTCCGGCCGGCGGCGCTAGGGCGGAGGACGGCGGAGCAGGGTGGAGTTAGGGTGGATCTGGTGGCCGGCGTTACAAAGAGGGGGGGGGTACGAGGAAGAGATATTTGGTCTCTAGGGTTTGGTATTATTTTGGACACTTATATTTAATATCCAACATTGATCAAGGGCCATTGGATCAGAGTGAACGGATGGTTGAGATTGCAGGATGCCAAACGGCGTCGTTTTGATGAGTAACAGGGCAGACCGGGTTGGGGGTGACAATTGGGCCTAGATTGGGGTATTTCACTTGGGCTGATCGATTTTGGCCCAAATTTGGCCTCCAATTAAGACCATTTTTTAGTTGTTTTCCTTTTAATTCTTTAATCTATTTTTGTATTTCATTTTGGTATATTTTTTATTATTCTTTTATTTTTTCTGACTTTATAAAAATGCAAAAATAACAATAAAGACCTAATATATTTACCAAGTTAAGCTAATTAATTCCTAAAATTGTTTAAAACCTGTTCGCGACCAATTCAACAATTAGCAATTAAAAATGTAAAAGTGGACTATTTTTGTTATTTTCTCCATATTACGTTCTAAAAACAATTTAACCACTAATTAATCCTAAAATATGAAATTAGATCCTAAATGCAAATGCCAAGATGTATTTTTATATTTTCCATATGGATAAAAATGCACAAATGAAATGCAAACAGTTAACCCAAAATTGCAAAATAATGAAAGAAATCATTTTGTTTGAATTTTGGGAATAATTCATATATTGGGCAAAAATCGCGTGCTCACAGCTGCCCCTCTTTGCCCGGAAACACGAAGAGTTTTCGTGCAAAGATAAGTGAGCGTTAATGAGCGATTTTTGCCCGCTCGCATATTCCGTGTGAAGCAATTTTAAAACCGTCTGACCGCACCCTGCTTCAAAGGTTGCCTACATATCCTTGGCTAAAAAGGAATCAGGTCAGTGTAGTTCGGGAAGGTCTGGTAGCTGGGACTACCATGAAGCTATGATTTCATTGTTGTTGCTGCTGCTGCTGCTACTGCTTACTGAACCCCCTTATTACACCGTGTCAAAAATAAAAAGAAACTAAACTAAGCTATGATCTATGAATTACAAAAGATCCTATCTATATCTTCAAACTTGCTCTTTGTGGTTCTTGTTGTCTTGTTGTCTTGTATTTTCCCGGCGGACTCCATTTGTTGTTACCTTGAATTGTGATATGAGATGTTTTGCCGTTTCTCTGAGTGACGCTTGACCGCAAAGACTTGAAATGTATGCCTCTATTCTCCAGGCGGGCTCCTGACTGCTGAAAATTGAAATGTATGCTTCTGTTCTCCAGGAGAGCTCCTGATTTCTGAAACTTGAAATATATGCCTTTATTCTCCAGGCGGGCTCCTGATCGCTGAACTTGAAAGTATTCCCTTGTTCTCCAGGTGGGCTCCTAACTGCTGAAATTGAAAAGTATTCCCTTGTTCTCCAGGTGGGCTCCTGACTGCTGAAATTGAAGAGTATTCCCTTGTTCTCCAGGTGGGCTCCTAACTGTAACAAAATAGACAAACAAAGAAAATTTTCTGCCCCAGTTTGATGGCTGGGTACAGCATGTCAAATATTAAAAATTGAAAGCTAAATTTTGAATTGCACTTCCCTTGTTCTCCAGGTGGGCGCCTGACTGCTGAAACTTGAAAAGTATTCCCTTGTTCTCCAGGTGGGCTCCTGATTGCTGAAGCTTGAAATGTATGCCTCTGTTCTTCAGGCGAGCTCCTGATTGCTGAAGCTTGGAATGTGTTCCCTTGTTCTCCAGGTGGGCTCCTGATTGCTGAACTTGAAAAGCATTCCCTTGTTCTCCAGGTGGGCTCCTGACTGCTGCAAACAAACAAAGAAAATTTTCTGCCCCTGTTCCAATCAAAGAAAAAAAATTTGTTAATGTAAAATGGCGGTTAGCTGCTGGCATTCTTGTTGGCCATGCGCCCGCTTCTGACTTTGCTCTGACTTGCTTCTTTGGACTTGCTTTGACTTGCCACGACTTTCCGATTGACTTTCAAACCCCTGATCTTGATGACCCAAATGTTTTACCTCGTATTATTGTTTGGTGTTTCTGTTCCCTTCTTGTGAACTTTGCTTCTCCCTCACAACCATCTGATTATTCCACTGATTTTCACTGGTTCTTCATGTTTTACTTTCTTTTGATATGTCCCAACCTTGTTGTGCCATATAACTGGGAAGCTAGTAGTTAGCTTTGACGTCCTTCTTTTGTTTTTTGAACAGAACTGACATTGAAACGTCTTATGGACAGACTTTTAAGAGAATGAAATGCAATGACCTCGAAGGTTTTGAGGATAGAAAAACTCTGAAAATGAATGAATTGTAATGAAGAGAAAAAGGACTGGACTTATCTGAGTGGAAAGGCTGATTCCATTGATCGTGCCATGCATTTAGGATTCCAGCCTAGTCTGTCCGACCAATCAATTGTCAATTGCCACATTTGCTGTTTCATACTTCCCCAACCAACTTTCACCAAAACCCAAGACTTGCTTCTTTTGCCATGTTTCAAACATCTTTCAACCACAGACTTCCTTCATTTGCACATTTGAAAACTCACTTTCGCCTTACGGTGCCCGTGAGGGTTTTCACCAATAAGACTCTCTCATTTTTAATCATTTCTCTCGACTCACATCGCCTTATGGTGCCAGTGAGGGTTTTCCCCAATAAGACTCTCTCATTTTTAATCATTTTCAACTCACATCGCCTTATGGTGCCCGTGAGGGTTTTCACCGATAAGACTCTCTCATTTCATCATTTTCTTTCTGGCACCAGAGTGTTGTCCCCAACATGAATCACTTTACCTGCTCGTATTGACATTTCTTGAAATTGATCAGATGGTCTTCCTTTGGACCGTAATGTGGCTTTTGGATGGGTTTTAGAAAGAAAGGCGTAAAAGCTCAAAATAATTCAAACGTGGGTTCAACATTACAACTTCCGGAATCATATCTCTTGCAGCAACCATAACTTCTGCCCCAGTTTCTTTCTTGGGGATTCTTGGATTTTCTTCTGTTGTGACTGAACCTCAGAGAGAGGCTGCCTACGTACCCTTTCGGGATCAAGTCAAACGTAGTTCAGGCCATAAAATCGCTTCATTGTTGCGATGTTTCTTTTCTTCCATTCTTCTGTTCTTTGTCATTTCCTTTCTTTCTTTTCTTTTCTTTTTTTTCTTCTTTTCTTTTCTTTTCTTTCTTTTTTTTTTCTTTCTTTTCTTTTTCTCTTTTCTTTTCTTTTCTTTTCTTTTTCTTTTCGTTTCTTTCTTTTCTTATTTTCTCCACTCGATTTCCCCGTTCAATTCTCGAGTTTTGTTGTTGATTCCGAAAGAGGAATACGAAAGAAAATATAATAAGGCTCAAAGGGATAACAAAGGATAAAGTGTTTGGATAGCAGAACAAAATGCCTTCATCATTTCAATCTCAAAACATGCCAAATACAATCAGGTACACAAAGATAAAGAAATCATACATAATATCTCTTGACTGCATCAGAATTGATAGCCATTTCCACACATTTTCCTTCCACATCTGTTAGATATAAAGCGCCATTGGACAAAACTCTGGTTACAACAAATGACCCCTGCCAGTTTGGGGCTAACTTTCCTTTTGCCTCAGCCCAATGAGGTAGGATACGTCTCAACACCAACTGTCCTGCTTCAAACTTCCGCGGACGCACTTTCTTGTTATATGCTCTTGCCATTCTCTGTTGGTACAACTGACCGTGACACACTGCTGCCAATCTCTTCTCGTCAATCAAACTTAGTTGTTCCAAGCGGGTTTTAACCCATTCAACATCATCAATCTCCGCCTCGGCGATGATCCGGAGGGACGGGATTTCAACCTCTGCGGGTATTACTGCTTCGGTTCCATACACCAATGAATAGGGAGTCGCACCTACTGAAGTGCGGACAGTAGTGCGATAGCCTAACAAGGCAAAAGGTAGTTTTTCATGCCATTGCCTTGACCCTTCTACCATTTTCCGAAGTATTTTCTTGATGTTCTTGTTAGCTGCTTCGACTGCCCCATTTGCCTTAGGACGATATGGGGTGGAATTGCGGTGCGTGATCTTAAACTGCCGGCATGTCTCGGCCATCAAATGACTATTGAGATTGGCACCATTATCTGTGATGATTACCTTCGGGATCCCAAACCGGCATATGATATTCGAATGCACGAAATCGACCACTGCCTTCTTGGTCACAGATTTGAAAGTTTTTGCCTCCACCCATTTAGTGAAATAATCAATGGCTACCAGAATGAAACTATGCCCATTTGATACTGCTGGCTCGATCGGTCCAATGACATCCATTCCCCAAGCAACGAACGGCCATGGTGCTGACATTGTATGCAATTCAGATGGGGGAGAATGAATCAACTCTCCATGTACCTGACATTGATGACATTTGCGCACGAAACTGATGCTATCCCGTTCCATAGTAAGCCAATAATAACCTGCTCGGAGAATCTTCTTTGCCAATATATATCCACTCATATGAGGTCCGCAAACTCCCGCATGTACCTCAGCCATGATAACTGTAGCCTGTTTAGCATCCATGCATCTCAACAACCCAAGATCTGGAGTTCTCTTGTACAACACTCCTCCACTGAAGAAAAATCCGCTTGCCAAGCGTCGAATTGCTCTCTTTTGATCCCCTGTAGCTTGTGCCGGGTATACTCCCATCCGGAGATATTCTTTGATATCATGGAACCATGGCTCACCATCAAGATCTTCTTCCACCACATTACAGTAGGCATGCTGATCTCGGACCTGAATCCGTAACGGATCCACATGAGCCTTGTCTGGATGATGCAACATTGATGCCAAAGTGGCCAAAGCGTCGGCAACCTCATTGTGAATCCTTGGAATATGCTTGAAGTCTATTGATTGAAACCGTTGACAAAGTTCATGCAAACACTGCCGATACGGTATGAGCTTCAAATCTCGTGTCTCCCATTCACCCTGAATCTGGTGTACCAGAAGATCCGAGTCACCCATGACCAAGATTTCCTGGACACCAATGTCTTTAGCCAATCTCAATCCCAGGATACATTCTTCGTATTCAGCCATGTTATTGGTGCAATAGAAACGGAGTTGAGCAGTGATAGGGTAGTGTTGCCCTGTCTCAGAAATCAGTACTGCTCCTATCCCGACACCCTTGGCATTGGCAGCTCCATCAAAGAACAATTTCCATCCAGGCTTCCCGACTTGTTCTAATTCTTCAACATGCATTATCTCCTCGTCCGGGAAGTATGTTTTCAAAGGCTCATATTCATCATCAACTGGATTCTCAGCTAGATGATCAGCCAGAGCTTGTGCTTTCATTGCAGTCCGAGTCACGCAGACAATATCGAACTCCGTAAGCAAGATTTGCCATTTCGCCAGCCTCCGTGTGGGCATGGGCTTTTGAAAAATGTACTTCAATGGGTCCAACCGAGAGATGAGAAAGGTAGTATATGCTGACAAGTAATGTTTCAACTTTTGCGCTACCCAAGTTAAAGCACAACACGTCCTCTCGAGTTGAGTGTACTTTACCTCATATGATGTGAACTTCTTGCTGAGGTAGTAAATCGCCTGCTCTTTCCTTCCTGTGATGTCATGCTGCCCCAGTACACAACCAAAAGAATTGTCCAACATAGTCAGATAAAGGATCAAGGGCCTTCTTGGCTCTGGCAGGACCAACACAGGTGGACTAGCCAAATACTTCTTAATCTTGTCAAATGCTGCTTGACATTCATCCGTCCATCTGACCGCAGCATCTTTCTTTAGTAGCTTGAAAATGGGCTCGCAAGTAGTTGTAAGCTGGGCAATGAACCTGCTGATGTAATTCAACCTGCCAAGCAAACTCATCACATCTTTCTTGTTCCTTGGCGGCGGTAGCTCCTGAATGGCTTTGATCTTAGACGGGTCTAATTCAATACCGCGCCGACTCACCACGAATCCCAATAACTTCCTAGATGGAACTCCAAACGCACACTTTGCTGGATTAAGCTTGAGGTTGTACCTGCGGAGCCTCTGGAAGAATTTTCTCAAATCCCTGACATGGTCACATCGTTTCCTCGATTTTATGATCACGTCGTCCACATAGACCTCGATTTCCCGATGTATCATGTCATGGAACATGGTGGTCATCGCCCTCATATACGTTGCCCCTGCGTTCTTTAACCCAAATGGCATGACTCTGTAACAATACATCCCCCAAGGCGTGATAAATGTCGTCTTTTCCGCATCCTCCTCATCCATCAAAATCTGGTGATAGCCCGCATAACAATCCACGAAGGAACCAATCTCATGTTTGGCACAATTGTCAATCAATATATGGATGTTTGGCAGTAGGAAGTTGTCTTTCGGACTCGCCTTATTGAGATCACGATAATCAACACACACTCTGGTCTTTCCATCCTTCTTTGGTACAGGCACCACATTAACTAACCAAGTAGGATATCGAGTAACCCGTATGACCTTCGCCTCAAGCTGCTTGGTAACCTCTTCTTTGATTTTCACACTGATATCTGTTTTAAATTTTCTCAACTTCTACTTGACGGGAGGGCATTCCGAATAAATGGGCAATTTGTGGACCACCAGATCGGTACTTAAACCCGGCATATCATCATATGACCATGCAAACACATCTTTGTACTCAAGCAACAATTTAATTATCTCCTCCCTGAGCGGGGCTTCCAAATGGACACTTATTTTTATTTCCCGAACATTCTCCTGATCCCCTATATCGATTGCCTCTGTGTCACTCAAGTTAGGTTTGGGTTTTTCCTCAAATTGACTTAATTCTTTACTGATTTCTTCCAAAGCTTCCTCGTCATCGTATTCCCCCTCGCCATCGCACTCAATTTCTTGTATTACTATTTCACATTGATTATCAGGACTAGGCCGGAGACTCCTCATGCATGACACATCATTGAAACCAGCATAAAAGGGACTGTACAAGAGAGAAAAGAAAACAAAATAAAGGCTATCAGGAATGAAGAGAGAAAAAGAAAAAAAAATTGCATTTCATTAAAATTGTAAGATAACAAGGTTTAACTCATCCAAATGGACGGAACATAGAAATCCGAATTACAACCTTGGAAATAATCCAGATATACTCAAAGGAAAATCAAAAACTAACTACCACGACTCCTTCCGAGTTGGAAGAGGAGTAGCTTCCCAGTTATTAAGCTTAGCCTGAGATCCCATGAACTGCACATCAATTTTACTCGGACCTTCGCCTGCTTCCACCATATTTACTTCAGCGAACACCCTTACGAACCTTTCGATCATCTCCTTGTCAGGTTCTATCACCATAGAATTGGGCATTGCTGTTGCTGGGCGTCTTTTAGTACCAGGCCGGATGAAAGAACGGGAAAGGCAAGGAATAGGTTTTGGAAGGGTCCACACTCTCTTCTTCATCTTTTTGGCTCTCCTAATGTCAGCAGTAGTGGGTTTGAAACCTAGCCCGAAAGTGTCCAGATTTCCAGGAAGAGACACTGGCTGTATGATTCCCTGCAGTGAAGCACCCAAACCCTTTCCGGGCAAGAATCCATTCCTTATCATCTCTGAGGCTACCATGACAGATGCGGCAGCTATCTTGGGCATAGGAACACACTCCCCTTCCGGGATTTTAGCAACTGGCACTGTGTCCATGACTTGGTACACCCACGGACCTTTGTCATTTTCAACTTCCTCGAAGGGTGTAATAGCATTACAAGAATTGTCCTCCCCATGGACCACGATCTCCTGCCGATCCCATTCAAATTTGACCATTTGATGCAAAGTAGACGGTACTGCCTTTGCGGCATGAATCCAGGGTCGTCCCAATAAAAGGTTGTAGGAAACACTAACATCGAGCACTTGAAACTCCATAGTGAATTCCACAGGTCCTATTGTTAACTCCAGCACAATATCTCCCACTGTGTCTTTCCCTCCGCCATCAAATCCCCGTACACAGATGCTATTTTTATGAATTCTTTCACTGTCAACTTTCAACATTTCTAGAGTGGAGAGAGGGCAAATGTTTGCACTAGACCCATTATCAATTAGCACCCGAGTCACCACGGAATCTTCACACTTCACTGTGAGGTAAAGGGCTCTATTATGTTCAGTTCCTTCCAATGGCAACTCATCATCAGAAAACGTTACCCTGTTAACCTCGAAAATTTTGTTTGCAATCTTCTCAAGATGATTCACAGTGATTTTATCTGGCACATGGGCTTCGTTTAGAATCTTCATCTACACCCGGCGGTGTTCATCCGAATGGATCAATAAAGACAATAATGAGATCTGCGCCGGGGTTTTCCTCAATTGTTCTACGATCGAATAGTCTTGTGCCTTCATTTTTTTCAAAAACTCTTCAGCTTCTTCTTTAGTAACAGCCCTTTTTACCGGTGCCGGATTGTCTTTAGCTGCTTTAACCTTTCTCAATTCTTCAGGGGCAAAGCACCTCCCTGATCTAGTCAACCCATGAGTTTCGCACACTTCATCTTTAACTTCTTTTCCTTGGTACATCACAGTCACCCTGTCATAATTCCACGGGACAACTTTTTCACTAACCACAGGCAACTGAGTCACCGGTTTAATGATAACTGGTTCTGTTCGAGCGCCTTTTACAACCAACACAGGCTTAACAACTGCTCCCGGTATTGTCACTTTAACAGGTTCTGGTTTTACTATTGTCACTGGTTCACTGACTGTCCGTTCCACTGCGACCAATGCTTTCCCGCCAATCAATTTCTCATTTGCTTTATTTTCACTTGCCCTAATCATCATCACAGTTTGCGACGGCTTCTTGTATTCTCCTTTCTGCACTAACTCGATCATGTGAGCCTCATGATGAATTGGTAATGGATTCTGCGTGATATTGGGAGTCTCCGGAGCCTGCACTTCAATTCTCCGTGTATCAATAAGTTCGTGAATGGCAGTTTTCAGATGCCAACATTTCTCCGTGTCATGTCCTGGCGCTCCTGAGCAATACTCATAGTTTACTGAATGGTCCAGGTTCCTTGGGGGAGGGTTTGGCAATTTGGGTTCGATCGGGTTCAACATGCCCAACTGTCTTAGTCTGTGGTACAGGCTAGTGTAAGATTCACCCAAGGGAGTGAAAGTCTTCTTCTTTTGCAACCTATCATTCTTAAATGCGGAAT
>NW_017671051.1:233540-239217 GCF_001879085.1 Nicotiana attenuata | reverse complement strand
GACTAAAGTAAGCTATTAATAGCTCATCTTTTCCCCCAGCTCCTCTCATCTTGCTGCAGAATCCCCTTAAGTGGGCCACCGGATCACCATGGCCATCATATAAGTCAAACTTGGGTAACTTGAATCCTGCTGGCAACTGGACATCAGGAAACAGGCACGGGTCCTTGTAGGCTACACTCACTTGTCCTCCGAGTCCCTACATATTTCGGAATGACTGTTCTAGGCTCTTGACTTTCCGGATCATTTCATCTTGCTCAGGGTTTTTGGGAGGCTTTTCTTCTTCAGTTGAGAGATCCAGGCGGGGAGTGTAAGGGTATGGTTCCGGGGGTTTGAAAGTGGCTTCGGGTGGGTAGTACTGGTTATCATGAGTTTGGAACATAGGTTCGCTAGATGACCTGTGTAGCGTGGTAGGTGGGGGAGCCACGAACACTGGAGCGATTGGTGGTGGAGGACATGGAATTTGTTTGGGTGGTGGGGGTGGTGGTGTTTGAGAGGTGGTTCCATAGTACTGCTGGTAAGTAGGGAAGGCAGGAGATGAGTTTACTGTGGGAGGATCTTGAGGCTGAGTTGGTGGTGGGAGGTAAGTGGGGTTAGATGGATAGGCTGGTGGTGGATGTCCCTTCGACCAGGCCTGGTACATCTCGGCCATTTGTTGCTTCAGTTTATACATCTCCTCCCTCATTGTATTAATGTCCACTACTTCCTCCTCTCTGGATGGGTCGACAATGCTTGCTTCCAAATCCTGATTGACCATGTTTGACTTGTCCTTGGAGCGGGTGTTGTAAGGATGGGTTGCCAGAATGCCAGTCAACTTAACCACTTGCCTGGACTCATCAACAACAACTTTGTTAGCGGTTAGGGCATTAACAGATAGATAACCGCACATTGATGGGTGAATGCACCTAAGCAGTTAACCATTTCTATTATGCCTTTGCTCAGTCACATGCGTCATCCCGGCTTTCCATTTCCTTTTCTTGCTAATGGCAAACTTTTCTTTTCCTTTTTTCCAAAATTAATTTTCCACTCTTTTCTTCCCTTTTCACTTTGTTTTGCTTTCCCTCTTTTGGTTTTCTTTCCTTTCTTGTTTTTCCCCTTTTTGTATCATTCTTTTCTGGTTTTTCCTTTTTTTTTTAATTTAGAAACGGTCGAATCCTATGGAGATTGCCTACGTATCACGACCCCGCGTGAATCAGACCAAGCGTAGTTCGTGAGAATAAATGTAACATAAGAAGCAAAAGTTGTTTTGAGATTTTCAATTTTATTGATAGCAAATACGTCTATTACAACGACGCAAAACAACTAACAGACTCTAATGCAGAAAAGAACTACAGACTCCACCATCCCTATTCCAGTTTAAACGAAAATACAGACTCAATCAACTGACTGACTTTTAATGAAAAAGAAATACAAACTCTAGTAGAAAAGAAATACAGACCCAAATGACCTAACTCTATTAGAAAAGGAAATACAGACTCAGAAGACAAACTCTAGTAGAAAAAGAAATGCAGACTCAAAAGACAATCATGAATACATTAAAGCTCCTGGTGCCCGCGCGACATCGTTCGGTCTCGCCGCGGGACTATATGCAAGTTCCCCTTGAAGTTTGTCCAAGTCAGTCATTATCTGCTTCACAAATATCATTACTGATGCAAAGAAGGTGGTACGGGTCATGTTCTCGCACATCTGGCATTTCCTGGTAATAGAATGAGCAACGATTAAGATTCTCTCTCTGATTCTGCCTTTTTCTTGAAGCAACCGCCCTATCTGTCGGGTCCTAGCTTCCAAAGTTTGCTCGGCTGCTTGGCTTTGTTCCCAGAGTTGTTGCAAGTCCATCTCTAACTATGCCAATGCCATGTAGCAATGTTCTCTTTCGACTTTGAATTCCTTTGCCTGTTTGATCATTTGGTTCTCTGTGGCAATGACCTTTTTCTTTAATCCTTTGACCTCATTGTCGTATTCTTCTTTCAACTGTTTAACCATGCGGGCCTGTTCTTCCGCATTTTTAGCCAATTGTTTCCAAACCCCAGCTAATTCCTTTTCCGCTTTGTCGAGGTCAAAACTGTAGTCATTTACTTTTTGCCTTAGATTTTCTATAATCTTTGTATCTTTGGCACTTCTGACAGGGTTGTCGGCCTCTAACTTCATCTTTTGGATTTGGGCTCATAAGGCTTCATTCTCTTTGGCCAATTGTTTTCTCTCACCTTCATCAGCCGCGGCTTGTAAGCTATTTTCAAATTGGAGGTCTTGGACCTGTTTTTCTTGCGATGATTCAGCAAATTCCTGGAGGTGAGGTCTTTTGGCCGGTCTTCCGAATGCAACGTCCCTTCTATACCAAGCCTGATAATCAGGTGACACTTCTCCTTTGGATCGATCCCGGACACAAGTATTTGCCGCCAAATATTGACATTCGCTCCAGACTTGGCGGACCATTGCTTTAGGAAACTGGCCATCGGGGCCAATCTCAACCACTTGCAAACTAAGATCATCATCCTTGGGTACTATCTGGCATCTCCCCAGCTGTCTCAACACTCGATACGGGGCGTAAGGCTGAATGCTTCTAAGCCCCATCAGAAGGAAATGTGGTCGGGCTGCCGGTATATATACGATTTCATTAACGGGTAACCATCCAAGTGTCCACTCTATTTGGCTAGTAGTGAGGGACCGAAAATATGTTGTCCAACCCGTGAATCCTTCTGGCAATTTGACCCCTTTAATCCTTGTGTAAAACTCTTCTATGCATGTTTTCTCTAGAGACCCGTAGCTCAAGAACTGAGGACGATGACACAGATGCTCGATCATCCACATTTGTAACAATAGACTGCACCCCTCGAAGAAAACTTCCCCGGCCTTGCAGGCTGTAAGGGCACGGAAGATGTCGGCCAATATCATAGGTGCAAGAGTACTTTTGGCTTGAGTAATTAACGTGCTGACGACCCCAGCTATTTTTATGTCAATGTTCCCGTCCTTCCTTGGAAATACTAAAAGCCCTAGGAAAACCACCATAAAAGCGAAACGTCGATGCTCCTCCCACTTCTGGCGATTTCCTTTGCTACATATCTTGCTTTTTGGGTTGTTGAACCCCCCGATGTGGCCATATCGATGATATTTGAAGTTTAGAGTACAAAAGCCATTTGCCAGATCTGTGTTATGGACGGTTCTGACTATCTTCAAAGAATCTAGAAATCGGTGCACGGCTACAACTCTGGGGGCAACCAAGTATTTGTGCCTCAAAGGAACCTCATCTTTCCCAATGTAGCCAGCTCTTTCCTCTAATGTCGGGGTAAGCTCAAAGTCCGAAAAATGGAACACGTTATGTGCTGGGTCCCAACATGTAACCAATGCTCTGATAATATCTCCCCGAGGCACAATATCTAGCAAACCGGTGAGCCCTTTCAAATGTTTTTTGACTGCATCTTGCCCTTCTCCGCCTAAATTGGTCCACCACAGACGTAACTCCAAAGGGATTTTATGCATGACTGAAAATAGTTCATTTTGAGTCGTGCTCATCCTGCACATTTATTAAGGTGAATTAATCACTTATTTATGACCTAAAGGAGAAGACACTAGTTTCAACTCTAATTTCCAAATATAAAGCCCAACTTTGCCAATACGGCCTTTCAACACTTCAAGGAGAAGACTTTAAGGCTGTACCCGTTGGGAAATGACTCAAGATGGCCGTTTTTGCACAAACAGCCTTCCGGCGCCCTTTTGGGGGCATTCGGCTATTTTGACAAAACGGCTTCACCTGATTTATTTATGACCAAAAAAATGAAAATTGACATTTTTTGGCTATTTTTGCAAAGGGGGTGGTTGGACCCGGTGGGGGTTGCCTACGTATCTCACATCCGGTGAGAATCAAACCTGCGTAGTTCGGGCCGATTAATAAACTATTTTAAAACAAGACCCCCCTTTGTTTCATTTCTATTTGTGGCAAAAAGCAAATAACAAAACTATTTTCAAAGCAAAATTCTTTTCATTTTCATTTTTTATTGGCAAAACAAACTATTTTCCTTTTTCCATTTTTGAAAACAAGACAAAATAACGACTCTCTTTTATTTCATTTTCAATAGACAAGTAATCAACTTAATTTTCCCAAACTAAAATAAGGACTCTTTTTATATTTTTCCTTTGCTTTTAGTGAAACAAACTATTGAAAACCAAACATTTCCATTTTTAATTTCGGCAGAGTTTCGACAGTATTTGGGCATCGGTTTTTCTAAAACTAATTAATTCTTTACACTGCTATTCCTCTCTTTTCTCTTTTCTCTTTTCTCAATTTTGCAAAATTCTCGACGTTCAAAAACCGGTCAGCATGCAGGCCCGAGACAAATAAATGCAACACGTAAAATGCATCATGGTGGTCGTATCATATCCGGTTACCTGTCCTAGACGGACCCAACCCCTGTGTTGAGTCCCCTAAGTCATATGCACGTGATGCAAATAAACACTCCTACTAGGGATCCGGCATGAAGTCAAGTTATTCTAGGTTCAAAACCTGGGTATGTGTTCTAGACTGTGTACCCGAGCGGACAACTCGAGTCGAGGAGGGGGCTACGTACGGGGAACCAAAAGGCCATCCGGCTTAGTAACTTGTCCGACCTCTTTCTTATTTTAAGGTATGACACTAACAGAATAGGGAGTCTCCACCAGTGAGCACATCCCCGGAGGTGAGAGGAGAAGGTTTTCGGCACAGTTTATATAGAATTCAGATAATATCAAAGCGGTAAAGCATTTAGCACATTTAGCAGGAAAAATATAGGAAAATCAGATAAAGCCAAATACAACAATATATCTAAGCTCGAATTCTTAAACCCTGAACCGAAGTTCTGGGTTTGTGTCCCCAGCGGAGTCGCCAGAGCTGTCACACCTCCTTTTTTCGCTACTACACCCGCAAGGGCGTAAAGGAGTTCTTCCAATTAAAGGACAATCGAAACGGGATTTATTATTAATATTCAGAGTCGCCACTTGGGAGATTAATGGTGTCCCAAGTCACCGGTTGAATCCCAAATCGAGGAAATTATGACTCTATTAACAATCCGCGAACTAGAAATCCGAGTAAGGAATTCTGTTAACCCGGGAGAAGGTGTTAGGCATTCCCGGGTTCCGTGGTTCTAGCACGGTCACTCAACTGTTGTATTTGACTTTGATTTTAGTACATGTGCTAACTTATGTGCCTTTTATTAGTAACCCGCTTTTATTTTTATTTTTATAAGAATTGCAACGTCGTAAAAATGCGTCTCGAACCACGTCGCACCAGTGCACCCGTGGTTGTCAACACATTTCGACTCCGATGAGATTTGGATTTGGGTCACATAAATGTGCACCCGTAGTTAAGAAAGTAAGATTATTAAAAACGCGCCTAAAGTGACTAACGCGTTATTATCTTTGGGGAGGGTCATGAAATTCGCTAAACGGCCCGTCCCAGATACTAAGTATCAATTCAAGATTAAATAAGGCGAGGGCCATGAAATTGTCATTTTGTTTGGCGTGGCGCACCTCGATTCTAGTTTTAAGAGAGAGTTCGAACTAAGTGTTTGAGGGCCATAAGTTATTTATGTCTAGTATCACTACTAGAAATTAGAGCTATGGCAACACTTTTTATCGCTACGGTTCTGGATCCGTTGCTATAGGTGGTCTATGGTTACGGTTTTAACCGTTACTAATAATTATTAGATCT
>NW_017671051.1:154507-224941 GCF_001879085.1 Nicotiana attenuata | reverse complement strand
TTAAAGAAATCGTTGCCATTTCTATTATACCTGTAACGGTTTTGATAGATATAGTAACGGTTTATGGCCGTTGCATTTAACTTTATGGTAACGGTTATTAACCGTTGCAATTGATAAGAATAATTGTTCCAACAGGAGGAGGGAAAACCGTAACGATAGACTATGCTATAGCAACGGTTACTGGAACCGTTCCAAAAACCGTTCCATAAACTCTATAGCCACGACAGCTCGTGGAACGGGCGCTGAACCGTCGCAGTACGTCTATGGCAACGGTTGTCTTACCTATTGGAACGGTTTTCCCTGCGTAGCCATAGGTGAATTTTCCAGTAGTGTATAGCCCACCTCCACTATTTGAAAGAAATTAGTTGCCTAAACGCTAAGGAACTGGACTTCTACTCATGGCATACTGCTGGTTTAAATAAAAGGAGCAGCCCATGTTGGATTGCTGAATGACCCAAATAAATATTAACTAACATTGTTGTGGACCTGGTATGAGACGCTGGGCTCCAGGTGAGCCCAATATCCGAAACTTAGAGATATCACAGATATTTCTCTATTTCGAACTTGGCCTAATGATTAAAGGCCCACATTAATCTGAAGCCCAGATTCGATTTTCAAGGCTTGGGCCAAATGCAAATCGATAACCCTTGAAGCTCAAACATACTAACTCTAATATTAACTCCAAACTCTACCAAATAATATAAGAAGCTTGCGAGATAAACACAATTAATGTCTACTGTATAGATGGCTAAACTAACATTTAGACCTTAGCACCAATTGACACCTGAATAATGATGGTAAAGCATTCAACATCATAGTTTAAGAGTATAGCAAAGAAGTTAAAGACTCCCTACTAGACGGACCAAAACTCCCTATGAGCTAACAACATACACGAAATAGGATAGTAAATACTAACATATCCTCAACTCAAAACAGTAAGGCATAAATCCAAACTAGTAGAGTGATATTATGACTTAATATGACAGTAATGAATACATGCTTCTCTTGACAATGATAAATACAAAGGATGCCTTACATATTGATCAATAGATGAACTAATTAATCAACCTTGCAAACACACACGACTTCCAGATCTTAACCAGCATTTATTGTAACCTTCCATACACATTTAGCAATTAACATAATGAATTACAAGTCATTACTACTACATCATTCCATGTTAAAAATAGAACAGTAGGAGACATAAGGAAGTTAAATTGAATCAGATGATTTTAAAAATGCAGAAACATCAAGCACACGATTGTGTTGTTATAAATCTCAACTTGGGCACACCAAACTTCATGTTCATCCTCTTTTCACACATAAGAAGGTGAGATGAATACCTGGAAAGCAAAACACAATAGAAAATAAAGGATCGGCAATAATGACAGCAGCAGCTAGCCCAGATTCAACCACTCAAACGATAGATTCAGCTCAAAAAACCCCCGAAGATATGTAACAGTCCCAATACACCAAGTCCAAACCAAACAAAAACTAGCAAAACAAAAATCCAGAACTCGATGATCAAGCTTAGACCATTGTTTACTCGGATGGGTTAAAATATTTTCAGGAATCAGAAAGAGATCAAAATCACTGAGAATTTTTGATGAAACAGTAACTTTTCCAATTTTCAGCCCTTTCCTCTCTTCTTTTTTTGATTTTCAGGTCTCAAATCCCTTAGCTCTCAGGTTTCAGTTTTTTTTTCAATCCCTATTTCAGATCTGGAACTAAAACTAATGAGAGGGAATTAGTTTCTGAGTGAAAAAATGGCTGGAAAAGAAGACCCCTAGCAAGACAATTTTGATGCCCTTTTATAGGCAAGTAAGGTGAGTGATCAGATTTTTGCTTTTTCTTTCAAGTCCCTATTTAATTTCAATTTCAATCCCCTACTTATTGCCTTGTGACTCAAGTCACACCTTTTATTTTAACTGAAAGTACCTTAACATCCACACCTAGAAGCTTCTAAGGAATTCTAGCTAGATTCCATGCCCTAAATTTCCCCAATTACCCCTGGAATTAAACTAAAACTACAACTATAATCAAACTAACCCCTAATCCCTGACTTATCCATACATTGAAAACTAATCCTAATTCGAACTAAATTGACAACTAAGATTAAACTAATCAACCAAGACTGACTAAACAGGACTAAACAATATTCAATTTAAATCCACGCTAATAAACTAATTAACAGAGAAATGTACTAAACAAAGTTGGAATAGCTAGAATGATATGGCTGGAAAGAAACTCACCCTCACAAACATAAACACGATAACAAGTTAATCGGCATCAACTAATCACGAAATTAATCTTGAGGGAATGAAATCGTTGAATTAACAATGAACAAAAATCGATTAACAATTTCAGGAACAAAAACTCACTAGCGGGTTCTAAACTCAAAAGCTTGGCTGATTCCACTGAGATTCGAGTACCCATAATCTTGAATTCATCACGAGGGACGAGAAAAGACCATGCAGTACCAAACTTGGCCGATTTAGAGAATTTAGGGTTTCCGTCCAAATTCAACTCAAAATTCGAGACGCCTGGAGATGATTCGAAGAAAACTGATTGAGGATTTGTGCAGAGGGTGGTGAAGAGAACCTATGGTGTGATTTTGGGTTAATTTGGGACAACTGATGTCGTGGCCGGAAAACTTTAAACNCCAGCTATACTCGAGACATATGGGTTATGGGGGGTTGGGTAGAGCAGGCCTGGGCGGTTCTGTGGTGTGAATTTGGGGCCATTTGGCATAACTTGTGTCATGGCCGGAAAATATTTGACGGGATATTCGACGAGATAGGGCAAGATTCGAGGGGAAACAATGGTAAGAATGGGAAGAGGGGAACGAGACGAACCGGTGGTGTGAATTTGAGGGCCGTTGGCATAGGTGGCGTTCACCGCCGGCGGCGGCTCCGGCGGTGTTACAGGCTTAATACGAGGAAGAGGTGTTTTTGTTTTAGGGTTTACTGATTTGTTCGGACAGTTTTATTGAACTTGACGGATCAATCTGAGCCCTTGGATTTGAGGGTATGGATGGTTGAGATCAAACGACGCCAAACAACGTCGTTTTGTTGACTAAGGGGCAGGCCGTGTGGAGACACAGTTTGGGCTTGGAGGGGTGATTCGTTTGGGCTAAGGTTTTAATTGAAGATTGGCCCAATTTCCTTTTAATGGTCTTTCTTTCATTTATTCTTTTATTTGTTTTCTTGTATTTTCTTCACTTTGCTTTTGTATTTTATTTTTTGTATATTTACATTTATTTATTTCTTCTGATTTTATAAAATGCTAAAACAAAACAAAGACCTAATTAAACTATTTAACTCCTAAAATTATTTAAAACTCTATTTAAAGATAAATGCAACAATTAACAATTAAAAGTGCAAAGAAACTATTTTTTTTCTCTTGAATTTTGTTCTAAAACTAATTAATACCTAGTTAATACTAAAATTATGAAATTAGATCCCTAAATGCAAGTGCATATTTTTGTATTTTCATATAAAAATGCAACCAATTAACACAAAAATTCAACAAAAATTCACAAAAATTGTAAAATAATAAAGAAATCAATTATTGAAACTTTTGGACTAATTTGCTTAGGGCAAAAATCACGTGCTCACAATAGTACATCTTACGGAGCTACTCATGCCCGTAAACTACTGAACAAAGTGCAAATGCTCAGAAGGACCGGTCGGATCGTTACACTAAACATCTTCTAATTCTTCCTCTAGAGGCTAATTAGCTTAAAAATGCCTAAGCCCAGCCAAAAGGGTACTCCCCAGCAAATGTAGGACCAACACTTCAGACCTTAGATGTGTCCTATGACCCAATCCAATGTCCACTTTCCTGGATTTCTACAACTCCTTACAACTTTCAAACATGTCTTTGACCTTTAATGGTCCATCTTCAACTTTGAATATATCAAGGATATTACGGTATCACTGGACCAACATAAAACCTCCATTTCTAGTGATCTTGGGAAGTATCAAGGAGTTCCTAATTTATGTATAGTGATTATGCGTGCCATTAAAATTATAATCTTTACATATTTTTATAAGTTTAACTTTCACCATCTTCTAAAATTAAAGGAAGAAATATAGTAAAAATAGAGTTTTTTAAAAAAGTGACCCACACAAAACAAATACACCCGATTCTTCATCATCTAAGTGCACAATATACTCACATTTGCTTAATAATTGCAGATTTCTGATCCACCGACAGCGTAATCCAGAAATGGTGTACAGTTATAGGGAGCAAAACACAGTAGCAGACAAACTAGCGCATTTTGGAATGGAACTTATGGGCAAAAATATCACCTTTTTGGCAACTCCACCTCCGTTTGTTCTGAACAATCTCCACGAAGACAAGATGTCCATGGGCATACGCAGAATTTTTTGTAAGCAGCGTCATGTCTACGTAAATAAATGTGATGACCCGATAGGTCATCTTATGATTTAGAACCAAATTCTGTATTCTAAAGCCTTAAATATCTTAATTTAGCCTTCCTCATTTTCCATGCATGGTCCGAGTGTTTTTCTGAAAGGCTTATATGCTAAAAGTTGATAAAAACAAGAATTTTTGCCTTAAAAGTTAATTTGAGTTGACTTCGATTAACGTTTTGACTAAATGGACCTGGACCCGTATTTTTATGATCCCGGTTGGCCCTATTAAAATATGGGACCTGGGCGTATACCCGAAATCGAATTCCGAGGTCCCTAGCTCGAGAAATGAAATTTATTGAAAATTTGAAGTCTGAAAAACTAATGGGTTTTAAGAAATAATTAATGTTTGGCTTTGTTGTACTGGATCCGTATTTTGATTCTGAAGCACGGTACATGTCCAATATAGTATTTATAACTTGTTCGTGAAATTTGGTGAGAAACTGAATTGGTTTGACGGGATTCGGACGTCCGGTTGAGAAATTAGAAGTTTCAATGTTTTCTGGAAAATTTCATTCGATTTGGTGCTAAATTCGTAGTTCTAGGTGTTATTTTGGAAATTTGATCGCGCGAGCAAGTTCTTATGATTTTTTAAGACTTGTGGGCGTGTTTGGTTTGGAGCCCGAGGGTTCGGGTGAGTTTCGGATAGGCTACGAAGTGATTTGAACTTGGAAAAATTTGCTGGTGTAACTGATCTTGTTGCAGGCCTCTGATCTCGCATTTGTGAGATCAGGTATCGCAATTGCGACCTTTGAGGGGTTCTCATTTGCGAGCTTCTCATCGCAAATGCGAAGAGAAGCTGGGCCACACAAGTTAGCATTTGCGAAGTATTCGTTGCATTTGCGATATGCGCCTGGGAGGGCAGTCGTCGCATTTGCGATCGTGGGGTCGCATTTGCGGCCATCTTAGTTCGCATTTGCGATATTTTCTTCGCATTTGCGAAGATAGCAGAAATGTGGAAATCTTCGCAAATGCGATATATTTCTCGCATTTACAGGCTTTGCATTTGCAAAGCCCAGGTCGCATTTGCGACATCTACAGCTAGTAAAAGTGACTTAGACGTGATTTTTCTCCCATTCTTCAAATTTTCAAAACCTAAAACACAAGAGGCGATCTTCCAAAGACCATTTATTCCCCAAAACATTGGTAAGTGATTCTATACTAGTTTCTTTCAATCTTTCACTTCATTTTACAAGATTTCAACTTAAAATTTAAGGTTTTCATGGTGGAATTGGGGATTTTTGGGTAGAAATTAGGGGTTATGAAATTTGGGGATTTAGACTTCAAATTCAGGTCGGATTCCAAAACCAATTATATATCCGGGGCTCGGGGGTGAAGGAGTAATCGAGTTTTGGTCCGAATTTCGAGTTTGGACCAAGCGAGCCCGGATGTTGACTTTTGTGGACTTTTTCAATAATGACCTAAATTGAACTTTTGTTATCGTGGGTGATTCCTAAGGCTTATTTTGAATTGTTTGGTTGGTAATTTGCTAGATATTGTTGGTTCGGAGGCTAGTTTGAAAGGAAAAGCCGGTGTTGAGCTAATGGTCCTTGGAGCGAGGTAAGTGTTATGTCTAACCTTGACTTGAGGGAATTAGGAACCCTCGAACTAAGTGCACGTGATTCTCATGTGAGCGGCATATATGCAAGGTGACGAGTGCTTATACGCTGTCGAATTATCCTTTTCTCCCTGATTTAATGTTTTCCTTAATTGTTTTCCTTTCCTATCTTAATTGTTATATGTTCTAAATTCTTTCCATGCTTAACTGCTACCTGTTAGTCAATATCTTCTCCTGCTAATGATGTTAGTTCTTCTCATAGTTTTACGAATCCCTGCTATTTGCTTAACTTGACTTGTTTGCACCTTCTAATTGTAAATTGCTGGATTGGTCTCGCTGTGTTGTGTTACTTGTGTAGATTTTATATTGTGCAAGGTCTCCTTTGGTTCAGTTTGATAGTTATTGATTTAAAAAGCTTTGTAGTTTGAACAGTTGATTTGACTGTGTACGGTGAGTGTTTGGTAGTGATAAGGTAGGATCGGGCTGCTCGTCGTAGCAGGTGTAATGAGGGTGGTTTGATATGGTGGAATAAGGATGAATTCATATTGTACGGTGGGATCGGGTTGCACGCCGCGAAGTTGGAATAAGGGTGGATTGATATGGTGAAATAAGGGTGAATTATGATTCATATATAGACATATGGTGGGATCGGGTTGCGCGCCGCAACATGTTTATATTATTTACTATTGTTGATATTGTTACGGTGAAATAAGGGAGGATTTTGTGTTTTCTGGTTGGATCGGATTGCGTGGCGCAACAATCTATATGTTTACATTACTTGAGCTGTGTTGGCATCTGGTATTTGATTAAACTGTTAAGAGATTGGTGATTCTGGCCGGTGCTGGTTTATTCTTGAGGCCATGATTATTATTTCAGTTGGTTACTTAAATTTTGTTCAGTATTTTCCACTATTCTGTCATTATTATATTTTGTGTACAGGTTATAGTGTAGGTGACCCGCCTTAGCCTCATCACTACTTCGTCGAGGTTAGGCTCGGCACTTACCAGTAAAAGGGGTCAGTTGTACTGATACTACACTCTACACATTGTGCAAATTTCGAAGTCGATCCCAGCGGAAGATATTAGCGTGCTCGGATCGGAGTTTGGCGGAGACTTGAGGTATGGCAGTTCAGCACCCGCAGCTCCTAGAGTCCCCATCCTTTTTTCTTTTTAGCTGTATAACTTTATCCCGACAACTTTGTACTTATTTCAAACCTTTATATGTATTACTTTACAAGCTCGTGCACTTGTGATACAAGGTTCAGGGAATTGTAATAGATGTTTTGTTTACCTTGAAAATGGTAATTACAATTAGATTTGATTTAGTGGTTCTAAAAATACGTGATTAATTTTGATGCTAGTTGATAGGCAGTAGAGGCTAAGTGTGAGACTAGAAAGTAAAGATAAGGGCTTGAAGATAGTATGTTGTGCGAACCAAGTGGCCGAGAATCGGGGTCTCGAGCTATCCTATGCAGGGCCTCGAGGTTAAGCTAACGAGCTCGACCGGAGATGGCCGATGAAGGACTAACAGTTCTAAGAGATTTGATGAGGGCTCTTTACGATCAATGATGAGTAATAAATGAAGAACAATCAATGAAACGCGGTAAAAGTAAGTAGTGCAATAAATATAAGCAATAAAATCAAAGGAGAATATGTTTAAGTTAGAGAGCAGAGAATGTTCTTGTTCTTGTATTGAATATCATCCCCCTTTACAAAATGACAGGGGTCCCCTTTATATAGGAAGTGGAATCCCAACATGGTACATGCGTAATTATTACTAATAAACGTAGCTGGTACAACTATTCACTAGTCTTGTACAGACTAGTACTACTCTTGTAGGGATTGTCAGCTTTGGTCACATGCCTTGGGAACTTCCCGCTTGTTCATGGTAGCCACCGATTTGTGCTGCCTTGAGATCGAGCCAAGGAACCCTCTGGGTTGAACCTCGAGCTGTGCCTCGGGCCTTCCAGGTGAAGCTACAGAATGTTACAATGATAATAAAATCGGACTCTTCCATTTTAGCCGTATACAGATAGTCCCTGCGTTTCTTAGAGTAAGATGATAAGAAACGGTCTTGAATTCTAGCCTTTTCGATTCTTCCATCACGACGTTAGTTACGCCCTATCAAGCGATTGACGTGACAAGCAGGGTGTCTAAATGTCGCGTCCGTGCAGCCCTTGAAAAATGTTCAAATTAACTACAACGGTTGGCTATCTTTGGCCCATTCCAACGTACACGTTTGGCCTCTATAAATACTTCTGCCTTCGCCCCTTATTTTCCACCGCATCATCAAACCTTCAAAAGAGTTCTTCTTACTTCTCTCTTGTGTTCTCTTCTGATTATAATTTTATTTCTCCTTTGAAATCTTTTAACAAGAATGTTGAAAACTTCCACCTCTATCCCTTAGGAAGATGTGTCGTCCTCTTCCTCACGCTTATCTAAGGGCAAAGAGACAATACCTCCTCACGTTGCGGAATGCATCCCAGGAGCCTTTGAAACGACCTCTGACTTCAAGACCGACAAACCTTCTTCGAAGCCGAGACGCTGTGAACCTATGTCTCGATATATTAGTTTAATAATAGATGCCGAAAAGGTAAAGGCTGACTGTCGCTGGGGGGACTCGGTGCTAGTGGAGATTCCTACTCGAAGGGAGGACATAACGACACACAAGGCTGGCTTCCTTAGTGTGTATACCTATCCATTAACCCTTGGCCCGGTGGATCCATCCTCGCCTTCAATAGACCACGTGATCTTCGACTTCTGCGAATGATATTGAGTGACTCTCGGACAAATTCATCCATCATTCTGGCGTATTGTTTACATGACCAGATATTATGCGAACATGATTAAGGGGATGCCCTTCACCCTCGAACACCTGATCAGAATGTACAATCCCCGACTCTTTTGTGGGGGCCTGATTAAGCTCCAATGTCGGGCCTCGAGACCCCTTTTTACTTGTACTGACGAGGTCAGGAATAGAGGGTGGATGAGCCGTTTCGTCCGAGTTAGGACCTCGGACCTGATTCTAGTGGAGAGGATGCCGTTCCCTGAACGGTGGAACACGAAATGTAAGTGGATACGCTAATTAAATGTTCTCTTTTTCTGTTGGATAAATTTCCCTACGAACTGGCTTCCTTCGCTGATGCAGGTGGCGCGGCATAACCTAGCGCAGTAAAGGACCTCTCAGGCTGGGTTAGCCAGCTAGATTCGATTTTCCCATACGTTGAGCGCGTGTGGCACGACCTGTCTAGGGCTCGATGGGAGGCCAAGGACCACAGTGAGCCTTTGTTTCTGCTGTAATTGAATTTTCCAAAAGAACTATCACGCGTCCTCATTCCCTGTGTTTATATTTTGCATTTGCATAGGTCTGGGGGAGGACTTCTTGATGAGAGAAGCACCGCTTGGTGAAGCGGATACCCCTAATCTTGACGAAGGGAAGAAAAAGCGGAGAAGGTCGTCGACTCATTCTTCAAAATCCAAGAAGGCCAAAGTCGAAGAACCTAAGGTTGATTCAGCAACCTTAACTCCAGAAGTGTCGGGGAGTCCCTGAGCTGAATGGGAGAAGAAAGATGATTCCTCGGTAGCACCCGAGGGGGGAGAAAACCTGACCGTCCCTCATACTGCTGAGTCAGTGGCTTCTGAATCGGGACTTGATTCCGTTGTTATCCTGCCTCGGGCTGAAGAGACCTTCGAGGGTGTATCGGGTAGTATTCTCGTGCCGGTTGACGACCAAGATATTCCTCGAGCTGGGTCGTATTTGGTAGGCGGCCCGGAGGAACCTAGCTCCGAAGCTTTGCAGAAATAAGAGACAGCTCTGGTTGATCCAGTTGGGGTTATTTGGGTGAGCGATTCCCCTCCGGGACTGACTTTTCCTTTGAGGGAGATGCAGGATGCCCAAAATAAAGAATCTTCTGACGTAGGGGTGCCCGTCGGAGATAAAGATGCGTTTGGGAAGCTTTTTACTGTGCCCGAGGTAGATCTTGAGCTTGACGCCTCGCTCATTTTCAGCGAGATCAACAGGCTCTGTGAGCAGGTAATTTTTTCGTAAATTCCACTTGGTGCCTCGATCTTTGTCTTGCTAACTTTGTTTCTTTCATGGTTCCAGACCAATACGCTTTATAATCAGACCTTTGCCAGGTATCAAACCGAGCTGACTCGTTATGAGGGTGAACGTAGGAAGCTTGCCTCGGAAGCCGACGAGCTTAGAGCTCTTTCTATCAAGAGGGAGGAGGAACTCCGTGGCCTTCGGGATTGTTTGGAGGTGGCATCCCGGGAAAGGACTCAACTTACTGAGCAGGTTGTATAGTTCCTTTTTTTTTGTCCACATGTTTATCCGGCTTTAGTGTTTTAACACCTTTGGGTCGATCTTTCCAGCTTGAGAAGAAAGATGTCCTAATGAGGGAGGAACTTCGAGCCAGGGACTCTACAATTCTCGAACTCAAACGGCTCGTGAGTGAGGTAGCCTCTGAGAGAGATACCCTCCGGGGGGGTGGCCTCAGTCAAACATCAACTTGATAATGCGAGGCCGGAGAGTAATAAGTGTAAGGATCTCCATACTGAGTTGGTTGCTGCGCTATCCGAGGTTAGGGCTGAAGCCGAGACGTTCGTATCTTGGTATAAAGAAGATGCTGCTACTGCGAATGCTCAGGCCAGGAAGGTGTCCGAGGAGGCAGAGCTGCAATTGACCCGAGCCGTGAAGCATGCTCGGTTAGATTCTCGGGAACAAGCTCTCAAGGATATATATGCGGGGGGCATTGATTTATCCGCCGAGATCGAGAGGGTGAAAACCCTGGAAGAGAGGCTGCGGCCCTGCTTTCTTCTGAAGGCGAGTCGAGCAGTGACTGGGGAGGTGATGAAGATGGAGGCGGAATCCCCGAAGGGGAGGAGGCTGTTGAAAACCCGGGGGCCGTGGCCGGTGCTGTTAAAGGCACAATTTTCGAGGGAGCTGTCAAAGGCATAGCCCCGGTGGTAGATTAGGGTTTTATTTGGTCTCTGCATTTGTAAAGGCTTCAGACATAGGCCTCGTAAATGCACCCTTGTGAACCTTTCAACATATATGTAAAAAAGGCCTTTTGTTTTTCCTCGTTTTTCATTTTTCCTTTAGTTTTTAGGAATAAACTGTGACACTTGTTTGACAATTGATCCGAAATTTTGGACCTCAAATTTAAATCCTTAGGTTCCTGCTACCGCTGAGTGATTTGTAACGGTCGAAAGTTGATAGTTTGGGGCTTAGTCCCCGAGTCACGTTTCGACTTAAGTTCATTGACCTTTAGGTCTAACGTATCGGCCCTAAGGCTATTTGAGCAGGCCTTTGAGTTCTTATGCATTCGGTCGGTGCAACCTCTCGTCGGCCCTTAGGCCCTTTTAGATCGGCCCATAGGCTCTTACGCGTTGGGTCGATACGACCTCTAATATAAGTTGGTGCTTGGGTTCTTATGCGTTGGGTCGGTACGACCTCTAACATAGGTTGGTGCTTGGGCTCTTACGCGTTGGGTCGGTACGACCTTTAATGTAGGCTTTATTTTTCCCTCGTTAAAGACTTTTTAAAGTTTTTGTGTTCTCCCGACTCTTCGACGTTTCGATGAGAACCTCGATTGTGAGCCGTTATGCAGCAATGAATGAGCACCTTGGGAGGTTTCGCTCGGTGGCCGAATTGTTTCGAAGCTTGTTGTTTGGAGCTGATATGGTCGAAGCTCTTTTGCTTATGCCGACGGTAGCCTGATTAATCGGTTCTTTTCGAAGTATTTTCAAAGTAACTTAAAGGCTTGTGATTTTATGGCGACGGTCGGGCATCCCCAAGTCGCGTTAGTTTGGCTAGTACAGCCTTGTGATCGTAGTCATTGTATTCGGCCGTAGCCTTTTAGTCCTAGAGTGAAGTAGCTTCGGCGTCTATATCGAGGGTATGCCTTTTTAGGGGTCTTACAAGTTCTAGTATGTAGCCTTAACTTTAAGATCGGGATTATGCCTTTTGTAAGGTCTTATAAATTTGAACATGCCTTACTTGAGGTCTTACAGATAGGTTACTTGGCACAAACATAATTCATGTCTGCCTTGAGGTCTTACAGATAGGTTGCTTGGTACAAGTATAATTCATGCCTGGCTTGGGGCCTTACAGATTTGGTATTGCCATATGGAGGTCTTACATTGTTGATAACGTCTCGTGGAGGTCTTAAATTTTCTAACATTGCCACGTGGAGGGCTTTAGGCTTGAGGTCGCCCGCATGGGTTCTTATGGCTTCGGGTTCTGGATACCTTGATGGGGTGACCATCGGCGTCAGTCCTAGAGACTTCGAGAGTTTTTGGCTCGAGAGCCGTTCTTTGTTTATTTTGATGTTTCCTCATTGAGGGCTTACGAGCTCGGAATTTTCGGCCTGGAGGTCTTACGGCTTCGAGTTTTTGATGTCAGTCCTTGAGTGTTCGGGAAATTTCTGGCTCCGGGGCCGTTTCTTGTAAAAATAGCAAACTTCTTTGAAGCACAAGGCGTTTTGACGGTAGAAGATATTCCTTTGATTACTTGGTACAAGTATACATGTATTCGTCGTCGAGGGTTTGATTATTTTATGCGGACACGGTTCATTTGACCTTTTGGCCCGTTACATCATTTTCCTATCGAGGCCCTCTTTGGCTTATCTTGATTTCTCCGGGGAGGTGATCTCCTGGGGGGATGCCTCCCAGTGTTCGAGGTTGATTGAAGAGAAGACTTGAATACTTGTTAAGTTCTCCTTAGGTAGCATATACACGTTGCCTCGTTAAAAACCTTGCCGGTAAAACCCTTCTTGGGATAAAATCCGATCGAAGGAAAAGAGTGCAACGCATGCTTTAAAACCCAAGGTCTTTGAGTCGAAGGATGCTTCGATGTCTTCTATCGGACACCTTAGCAGTAATAGTGTTTGAGCATTGATATGTTCCAATTGCTTGGAAGCTGTTCGCCTTACATGGTACCGAGCTTGTAGGATCCTTTGCCGATTACTCCGAGGATACGGTACGGTCCTTCCCAGCTCGGGCCTAGCTTTCCTTCATTAGGGTTTCGAGTGATTAGGGTGACTTTCCTTTGGACTATGTCCCCGACTCCGAAATGTCGGAGATTTGCTCTCCCGTTATAGTATCTTTCGATTCTTTGTTTTGGGCGGCCATTCGGACCAGTGAAGCTTCCCGTTTTTCATCTAATAGTTCGAGGGCTGCAGTCATGGCCTCGTTGTTTGAGCTCTTAGTGGCATGTCAAAATCTGGTACTCGGCTCTCCAACCTCGATTGGTATTAAAGCCTCGGAGCCATATACCAGAGAGAAAGGCGTCTCTCCCGTGCTCGATTTTGGAGTTGTTCGATATGCCATTGGTACTTCGGGCAACATTTCTCTCCATTTTCCTTCCGCATTTTCCAACTTCTTTTTCAAGTTTTGAATGATGGTCTTGTTTGTGGACTCGGCTTGACTGTTTGCACATGGGTGGTAGGGGGTTGACAGGATCCTTTTGATTTTATGGTCTTCGAGAAATTTCGTTACTTTGCTTCCGATGAACTATTTCCCTTTATCACACGTTATCTCGGAAGGAATCCCGAATCGACACATGATATGGTCCCAGATGAAGTTAATGACTTCTTTTTCTCTTATCTTATCGAAGGCCTGCGCTTCCACCCATTTTGAGAAGTAGTCAATCATAAATAAACTAAATCTAGCTTTACCTAGTGCCGTTGGTAGGGGTCCGACGATGTCCATCCCCCACTTCATGAATGGCCATGGTGACAAGACTGAATGTAGCTGTTCACCGAGTTGGTGAATCATCAGTGCGAATCTCAGGTATTTGTCGCATTTTCGGACGAATTCTTTGGTGTCTTTCTCTATGCTGTCCCAATAGTAACCTGCTCTTATCACCTTTCGGACTAAGGAATCGGCACCGGAGTGATTTCTACAGGTGCCCTCGTGGATTTCTCGGAGCACGTAATCTGTGTCCCCTGGTCCCAGGCATACTTCTAGGGGCCCATCAAAGGTTCTTCTGTATAGAGTTCCATTTTCGTCAAATGAGAATCGGGCTACTTTGGTTCGCAGAGCCGACGACTCCTTTGGGTCCGCGGGTAGCTTCCCATTTTTCAAATAATTGATATATTTGTTTCTCCAATCCCATTTCAGGCTAGTGGAGTTGATCTCGGCATGGCCTTTCTCGATCACTGATTTGGATAGCTGAACAACAACCCCGGGGAGAATGTCATCTTCCTCGATGGATGATCCCAGGTTTATGAGAGCATCGACCTCGCTATTCTGCTCTCGGGGTATGTGGACCAGAGTCCATTCTTTGAAGCAGCGCAATGTGACTTGAATTTTGTCTAAGTATCTTTGCATCCTGTCTTCTCGAACCTCGAAGTTCCCATTTACCTGGTTTACCACCAGAAGGGAATCACATTTTGCTTCGATGACTTCCGCTCCTAGGCCATTGGCATATTCCAGACCTGCAATCATAGCCTCAAACTTGGCTTCGTTGTTAGTCAATATTGCAATTTTTATAGATTGTCATCCCGCCCGTAGGTGGCTTCAGAACTATACTGAGTCTGGACCCTTTCACATTCGAGGCATCGTTGGTGAACAAGGTCCGTACCCCCGAAGATGTGCCCGTTTTTAGTAGAAGTTCTTTCTCTACCTCGGGCACGAGGGCGTGTGTGAAGTCGGCCACAAAAGCCGCCAGAATTCGGGACTTCATAGCCGTGGGTTGGTATTCGATATCATACCCCCCAAGTTCGATCGCACATTTAGCCAGACGGCCTGATAATTCGGGTTTATGCAATATGCTTCGAAGAGGATATGTCGTTAAAATGCAAATACGATGGCATTGAGATGCGCTTATTAATGCAAGAGCTATCTTTTCTAGGTGCGGATACCTGGTTTCGGTGAATTGCGTACCTTGCTCTTCTCGAACCAGCACACCACTTACCGCTACCTCGGACACAGCCAGGTATAAATACAACATTTCATCCTCCTTTGGGGTGTGGAGTAAAGGTGGGTTTGTCAGATATCGCTTAAGTTCCTCTAAGGAACGTTGGCATTCCGGAGTCCATTCGAAGCTATTTTTCTTTTTGAGTAAGGAGAAGAAAAGATGACTCCTATTTGACGACCTCGATATGAATTGGCCCAAGGCTACTATTCGTTCGGTCAGCCGTTGCACGAACTTCACATTGTTTACCACTGTGATCTCTTCGATGGCTTTGATTTTATCGGGGTTGATCTCAATCCCCCTGTTTGACACCATGAAGCCTAAGAATTTGCCCGAACCCACTCCGAAAGCACATTTCTCGGGATTGAGTTTCATGTTGTAGCTTCTGAGGATGTCGAATGTCTCCTGCAAATGAGTTAAATGGTCCTCTACGCGCAGAGACTTAACTAGCATATCATCAATGTAAACTTTCATGGAATTGCCTATTTGATGTTCGAACAAATTATTAACTAGGCGTTGGTACATGGCTCTTGCGTTTTTTAGCCCGAAGGGCATCACATTGTAGCAGTACATATGGTACTTCATGATGAACGAAGTTTTTTCCCTATCTTCGGGGTTCATCTAAATTTGATTATACCCCGAGTAGGCATCTAGAAAGGTGAGGATCTCGTGGCCGGTCGTGGCATCGATCAAGCGGTCGATGTTGGGCAACGGGAATGAATCTTTGGGGCATGCTCTATTTAAGTCTTTGTAATCTACGCACATTCTTAGCTTATTCCCCTCTTTGGGAACTACCACCACATTGGCTAGCCATTCGGGATATTTTACCTCCCTAATAGACCCTATCTTGAGGAGTTTTGTTACCTCGTCCTTGATGAATGCGTGTTTTAACTCGGACTGGGGTCTCCTTTTTTGTTTCAACGGTTTGAATCTGGGATCGACACTTAGGCAATGGGTGGTTATTTCTGGTGGGATCCCTGTCATATCTAAATGGAACCAAGAAAAGCAATCAATGTTATTAATAAGGAATTGAATGAGTTTTTTCTTGAGTTCGGGGGTTAATCCCGTTCCCAGGTATCCCTTTCGACTTGGGATATGTTCGATCAAAACAGCTTGCTCTAGTTCTTCAATTGTCGATTTCGTTGCATCCGATTCTTCGGGGGCAAAGAAGGTTCTGGGAGCGAGCAAATCTTCTTCATCGCCCTCGGGGTATGGATTTTGGTACCTTCTCGTGGGCTACCAACATTTCCTTCACGGCATGCCATTCTCCATGTACCATTTTTTTACTGTCCTCTATCGGAAACTTTATCTTCTGATGGAGAGTTGACGGTACTGCCCTCATGTTGTGTATCCATGGCCTTCCAAGCAATGCATTATACATCATGTCACCTTCGATGATATGAAATTTTGTGTTTCGAACTGTGTCGGACACGTTGACCGGGAGGGTGATCTCCCCATTCGTTGCTTCACCGGCCATGTTGAAGCCATTGAGGACTCCGGAGGTAGGTATAATTTAACCGAGCAATTCGAGTTGATCTACCACCTTCGACCGGATTACGTTGGCTGAGCTACCTGGATCCACGAGTACACGTTTAATTTGAACATTATTCAAGATAAATGAAATTATCAGCGCATCGTTATGGGGATGAGACAAGGTCTCGAAGTCCTCTTCACTAAATGCAAGGATGTCCTCGGGCATGCGGCCCCGAATTTGCCCTTCTGTTGCAGCGGAAACTTTTGCCCGCTTGATCATGGTTCCTTGGGGAATGGCGGTCCCCCCAATGATCATATGAATGATGTGCCGGGAGTTTCCCGTTCTGTTCCTCCTGTCTGCCCCTCTTTCCTTCCGGGCAGGAATTTTCCGAGCTTTTTGTTGGTTTTCTTGGCATATACTCCCGTTAGTGTGGGAGCTTATACTGACGTGCTGAGCGTTGCGTGAGCCCATATCCATGGGGATTGGTTCTGGCGCGCCCTCAGGGTTTTGTAGTGGTATGCTGGTGCCTGGAACAACTACACCATTCTCTCCACGGTCCTCAAGACCGTTGTTTCCATGATCATTTACTGAGTTTGACATTTTGACCTGAAACCAAAGATTCTTGGACAAGAAAAAGTGTGAAGAATAACTTGTGTTTGCGATAAACCAGCACGAAAATAATCACTATTATTTTTAGCCCCACGGTGGGCGCCAAACTGTTTACCTTGAAAATGATAATTACAATTAGATTTGATTTAGTGGTTCTAAAAATACGTGATTAAATTTTATGCTAGTTGTTAGGTAGTAGAGGCTAAGTATGAGACTAGAAAGTAAAGATAAGGGCTTGAAGATAGTATGATGTGCGAACCGAGTGGCCAAGAATCGGGGTCTCGAGCTATCCTATGCAGGGCCTCGAGGTTAAGCTAACGAGCTCGACCGGAGATGGCCGATGAAGGACTAACAGTTCTAAGAGATTTGATGAGGGCTCTTTACGATCAATGATGAGTAATAAATGAAGAACAATCAATGAAACGCGGTAAAAGTAAGTAGTGCAATAAATATAAGCAATAAAATCAAAGGAGAATATGTTTAAGTTAGAGAGCAGAGAATGTTCTTGTTCTTGTATTGAATATCATCCCCCTTTACAAAATGATAGGGGTCCCCTTTATATAGGAAGGGGAATCCCAACATGGTACATGCGTAATTATTACAAAGAAACGTAGCTGGTACAACTATTCTCTAGTCTGGTACAGACTAGTACTACTCTTGCAGGGATTGTCAGCTTTGGTCACATGCCTTGGGAACTTCCCGCTTGTTCATGGTAGCCACCGATTTGTGTTGACCCGACATCGAGCCAAGGAACCCTCGGGGTTGAACCTCGAGCTGTGCCTCGGCCCTTCCAGGTAAAGCTACGGAATGTTACAATGATCATAAAATCGGACTCTTCAATTTTACCCGTATACATGTTTGGCTGGTTTAATTTCCGCATTTATACTTAGAATATATCTGTTATTTTAGTTCGTTATTAATTTCATCATTTAAATGATTAAAAGAAGCTAATTGTTCAAACGTTGGCTTGCCTAGAAGTGAAATGTTAGGCTCCATCACAGTCCCGACGTGGGAATTTCGGGTCATGACAAGTTGGTATTAGAGCACTAGGTTACATAGGTCTCACGAGTCACGAGCAAACTTAGTAGAGTCTGGAGGATAGGTATGGAGACGTCTGTACTTCTCTTCCAGAGGCTATGGAGTTAGGAACAGTTTCACTTCTATTCTTCTCTGCCGTGCCATTTTATTCTATCATTGCTGATTGAACCTTTCTATTATGTTCTCGCGTAGATGGCGAGAACGCGCATCGCATCTTCAGCTTAGCAGCAACCAGAGCCCCTAGTGGTAGCTCCTACGAGGGGCAGAGGTCGAGGTCGAGGCCGTGCCGGAGGCCGAGGCAGGGGTAGGTCTCAGCCCAAAGCTCAAGTAGCAACACCAGTAGCGGAGTTTGATGATGAGGTTCCAGCCCAAACTGTGCCTGTCAGACCAGCTCAGGTCCTGGAGGGGTTCATTACCACCCCAGTGCTTCAGGATGCATTGATCCATTTAGTGGGCCTCATGGAGAGTATGGCACAAGCCGACGTATTTCCTGTAGCACCCACCGTCTCTCATGCTAGGGGAAGAGCACACACTCCCGCTACTCACACTCTTGTAGCAGGTGGCTCCCCAGTTTCAGACTCCAGCAGCTCAGCCCGTTGGGGTAGTTCAGTCGGGTTTTGCAGTGCAGACCGATAATGGATCAGCTATGTCTTCTTAGGCTTTGTAGAGATTGGATAGGTTTACCAAGATTTTCCCATTTCACATCAGCGGTGCATCTTCAGAGGATCCCCAGGACTATCTGGATAGTTGTCATGGGATGTTATGGAACATGGGCATAGTGGAGACCCATGAGGTCGATTTCGCTGCATTTCAGTTGTCGGGTTCCGCCAAGAGATGGTAGATATGTTGACCAGACTAGCTGGGTCACTTGCTCTCACCTAGGACCAGTTCTGTCAGCTATTTCTTGAGAAGTTCCTTCCTGTCATATTGAGAGGGGACTATCGGAGGCAATTCGAGCGTCTTCAGCAGGGCTCTATGTCTTTCACTCAATACAAGACCCGATTAGTGGAGTTGGTGTCAGGCTATTCTTCTGCTTCCTACCGAGAAGGGGAGAGAGAGAGAGAGAGTGAAGAGGTTTATTGAGGGACTTGCTAAGCTTATCAAGTTGCATATAGCCAAGGAGACTAGGAGTGAGATTTCTCTTCAGACGACTGCCACTATCGCCAGGCGAGTCGAGATAGTACAAGCTCAGGGGAGTGGTCGAGGTTCTAACAAGAGACCTCGTCATTTTTGTGGATTCAGTGGTGCCTCATCTGGAGGCAAGGATACATTTGGTAGAGGCCATTCTCCGAGGCCATATCAGTCAGCACTTCAGGTATCTCACACTGCTTCAGGGAGACGTGGTCCTTATGTGCCTCATTCTGGGCAACGAGCCTACAATGCACCACCAGCTCCTATTAATGCACCTCCTATTCAGAGTTATTACCCTGGTCATCCGGACCATCCGGGTCAGTCTCAGTTTCCGCAGCCATAGCACCAGGATGCATGTTTTGAGTATGGTGGTTTTGGGCATATCAGGAGGACATGTCCGAGATTATTGGGCGGTATACCTCAGTAGAGATCTCGTGCCATGATTGCGGCACCAGTTGCATCACTGCCCGCTCAGCCAGCTAGAGGTAGGGGCCAAAGAGCCAGAGGTAGGGGTCAGACATCTAGAGGTGGAGGTCAGGCTATAAGAAGTGGAGGTCCGGCCGCTAGAGGTGGAGTCCATCTAGCAAGAGGCCGTCCTAGATATGTAGTTCAGAGTGGTGGGCCCCAGCCCCGATGCAATGCTTTCCCATCTAGGCTTGAGGCTGGTCATCTGACGCGGTTATCACAGGTACTGTTTCAGTTTGCAGGAGAGATGCCTCAATTCTATTTGATCTGGGTTCTACTTATTCATACGTGTCGTCCTATTTTGCTTCATATTTGGTTATGCCACGTAATTCTTTGAGTGTTCCTGTGTATATGTCCACACCTGTGGGAGATTTTATTATCATAGATCGTGTCTATCGTTTATGTGTGGTTATCATTGGAGGTCTTGGGACTAGTGCAGATCTTCTACTTCTTGATATGGTTGATTTTGATGTCATTTTGGATATGGATTGGCTGTCACCTTATCATGTTATATTGGATTGTCACGCCAAGATGGTGACCTTAGCCTTGCTGGGGTTGGCTCCATTAGAGTGGAGAGGGCCTATTGGCAATTCTACCAGCAAGGTTATCTCTTATGTGAAGGCTCGACATATGGTCGAGGAGAGGTGTCTAGCTTATTTGGCTTATGTCCGTGATTCTAGTGCGGAGGTTCCTTCTATGGATTCTGTGCCAGTCGTTCGTGAGTTTCCAGAGGTGTTTCCCGCGGACCTGCCGGGGATGCCTGTTGATACCCAATATATATATATATATATATATATATATATATATATATATATATATATATATATATATATATATATATATATATACACTTTCAAAATAGTGCATATGCATCATCATTTGATTTATAAGTATACACAAGTATTTTTTATAATTTTCCATAATTTTTAAAGATTTTAATCCAACTTATTCCTTGCATTTATGCTTAAAATGACTTTTTATATTTTTATAATGTTAAGTAGTTATTTTTTCCTCTCTACCTGTTAGGTAGGGGTAAGGTCTGCGTACAGATTACCCTCCCCAGACCCCACCTGGTGGGAACATACTGCGTTTGTTGTTGTTGTTGTTAAGTAGTTATTTTTAATCATTTTAGTTCACAAATGATATTTTTGTTATTTATTAATTACTATTATAAATTATTTATTTATTAAATATTGGATATTTAAAAACTAGCCTAAAAAAACCTCTTATTTTCGGACCTAACTACCCAGTCCCTTAGCCCAATAAATCTGAAGCCCAAACCAAATAACCCCCAGCCCAATCAACTAAACCAACCCGACCCAAGTCCACAGCTAATCGTGGCCGTTGATCTCTGAGATCAACGGCCCACATTATTCCCTCCCTTTTAATTACCCTAACACCCCCTAACCCTAAATTATTGTCACCACCCGCCGCCCCCAAACCCTCTCTACCCTCTCCCCTCTGAAGAACCCTAACCCGCCGCCTCTCGAAACCCCTCTCCTAATCCCTCTTCTAATGGGATTTCCTTCTCATTCACTTACCATATCTTTATATTTCCACTACTGGTTGATTCTCAATGGTATCACCTAGTACTTGCCTAAACATGGCAAGTACTACTACTCTAATTCTGTCCGATTGACTCCCATTTCTTGAATCTGGACGATGTTCTGTCAAAACACACAATTATTCTACACCGTGTGAGTCTGATTTTGTTTATATTTTTGCTGATTCGTACTTAACCTAAAACAAGGGTTTATTGATTTTCTTTGAAATCGAACCAAAATTGGTTCAAGCCTTTGATTTTGAGTGTTATCTTGCCTATATTCGTCCTATTATGTGTGAGTTTGATTTTCCCTTCTACTGATTTTTCACTTGCCTTAAAATTTAGGGTTTTCAGATCTTGTTTTCTTAATTAGTTCGACTCACTGGTTATGGTGGTATTTGTGTCTCTATTCATCTTTGTGTGTGAATATTCTGTTAACATTTTGTTTTCCTAAAAATTAGGGTTTACTAATTTTTTTTTCTAAAATCTGATTTTTATTTGATTCTGCATGATGATACTTTCTTATTTGTGTTTGATTTACACTTTTCCTTATGTACTTGCTCGATCTCTGTCACTATATAAACCCCTCCCCATTCCCCTTTACGACAATTTTTGAATCAAGATACTCTCACTAGACTTAAAAACTTTACTCTGTTATATCTACATCATCTTGTTCTATACCTTAGTTCTTGGCCAGCTGAAAGCCAAGGCTACTAAATTCTGGGTTCTTGCATCTCGTTGCTATTAAGAACACTGCGGACTTCTGTTCTTTCTTGTGTTTTCTTTTAACGGGTAAGTTACTTGACTTTTGCAGTTTCATCCTTATGCATCTCTGATTTACATATGTTCTTACTTTTGAAATTCATGACTTAATATGTTTCTGGGTTATTACTAAGCACCACTCTATTAACTTTACACACGTTTTAAGTCTCTTTAGCATTTAGCTATTCTTAATACTGCCAGTTCTGATATTATCTATACCTAACTTGGGTAATTTGAATCTTCCTAAGCTCGTTTAGCTAGTGTATTGACGCCTGAATGTTCATGAATATGCTTACTTGCTTTATCCTAATTCTCTGTAATGAATGCCTCACATTTGTAGTAACCTGCGTTAAGTCTTTCAACTTGTCTCTCTGCTATTGTGTCAGTCAGCATGCTCACTCGATCCCACACCTCTTTAGTGTTTGCATGTGATTTAGGACAGTTACCCTAGCCTGTTTTTCCTACCTTGTTTGAATTGTTGTTTTGTGATATTAGGATGAATCTTTGACACAACTGGACCTTCTTTAGTTAATTAGTTTACTGTGTCAATGCCTGAATGCCTACATCTACTATTTGACATGAATTTACTTTCCACTCTGTTATGAATCTCTGTAATGATAGCCTTGCATATGTTATGTGTCCTAATTTGTGTTGAGATCTTTTCTATTGACTATGATCTAGCCTTTCTGATAACATGTCCCTCAGTATGTCTTTGACCCGCTTGATGCCCTATTCCTTCTGTGATTACTGGCTCATCATGTCTATATGCTATCTTATTTCTTGATAGTGATACTAGGATGTATGCTTAGCATAATTTCCAACCATGTGTCAACCTGTTTAGTATTGTGCATCTGTGCATAATAATATTTGTCCCTCCTATAAACTGGTTAATTCTGTTATGTGACTGCCTATGTGCTAAGTTTTGAACTTGCTTCTGAGTCTTTACTAGGCTTGTTCTTTAAAAAATCATGTGACTTTTTAGATTATTTACCCTATATGCTCAATTTGGTCGTGTCTGTTTAAATCCCTCAGTTCCTGTCTCTCAACTTTGGTCCACTCTCTTTCACTTGTTACCTGGGCTCCTTTGATTTCTCACTCTTAGCTGGCTGAAAGCCAAGGCTACTTAGGTTGTATCATTTGACCTCCCTAGTGTGAGCACTGCTCAGGATCCAATTGAGACCCTTGTGAACTCTAACACACTAGGACTTGGCCCCTAGTTATTCTCTAAATTTCCTCTATCAACCTCCCTAGTGTGAGCACTGCCCTGGGTTCTTGAAGCTCTTGGGAACTCTGACACACTATGGTCATGGTTCTAATTGCTCAACTCTGTTTGTACCTACTGGCTGAATCAACTGGTTTCTGGCTGCTTTATGTAAATGAAGATATGATTTCTGGGCTATTGTGAACTATGTGGACTTGAAATTGAAGGCCTGGCCTGGCCGGGTGTACTTTGGCCCTGTCTTAGGCCCACTATAGATATTTTGTAACTTTATAATTTATTTCATTGATTGGGCCTGTAATAATGATGTAATAACGATTGGCTATCAGTAAAATTGGAAAACTAGGCTTATTTTAATATTGCATGAAACGAGTAGAAATCCTGCCTATAGGTTTTTAATTTGCTCAAACATGTTCTGCTACTGTGTGTGCTAGATAACCTGCCTATAGGTGTTTAACTTGTTTAATATATTCTTCCCCTACATGTTTGATAGATAACCTGCCTATAGGTGTTCAATTCATTTAACATATTCTGCTTCCACATGTTTGTTAGAAATCATGGCTATAGGAAATAAAATGACCAATCCTTCAATTGTAGCATGTTCACATAGACACCATGCCTATAGGATTACATTGATTCACAAATACCCGCTCTTTACAATGTTCACGTAGATATCATGCCTATAGGAGCATAATCAGATTAGATGCCATTTTTGTTATTCTCATTATACTTTCACCCGCCTAGAAAGCATGCCTATAAGGATAAAATATTATAAAATCAAGTATAATTGTCAATTCCTAGAAATCCTGCCTATAGGGTGTTCTATTAATGCTGCTAACCTTATGTCTTCAAACAACTTTACTGCATAATCACACAGCGACTAGATATCTCACACGTCAAAATTATAGTGTTACCTCTATAATGCTGGAATCCAGAATCATTTTGCAATAATCTATAAGATCAATAACTTATAACCTGTAGTCTTAATTATCAGCATGCAATATCAGATTCCCTAAACCGTGCACCTGTTCAGAAATCACGTCTATTAGATTACATCTTACAGCTGAAACTGCTGCATGTTTGAATTCTAAGGTCACGTAGAAATCATGTCTATAGGGCTTAATGGCTATAACTCGTCTCATTTATGAATTATGAAAACTCCAAATTTGCATATGTGTTTGTGTGCGTTTGTTGTCTAAGTGTGGAGGCTAACTTGAGCCCTTAATTGCTTTTATGTGAAGTCCAACTTGTTTTTTATGTTGCTTAGTTTTCTCATTTTGAGCAACCTAAGTTACGTCTAGAGCCATCCAAATAGAGGTCCAAACACCTCTTGGACCATAGTCATGGGACAGGTAGTGCATGCATAAGGTACGGTTTAGAATCAACTAGTGCGCTTTAGGTAACAACTTAAAGATAGTAATCGGGTAGTAGGAGATGATAGTCTGTACCCGCTGAATAATACAAGTAACACCCCATCTTGAGGGAGTTACGAAGTATTATTTATGTTGCACGTGGTGATCCTTTAGGCTAAAAAATTTAGGACCCCCCCATCTTGTCTTTAAATCAAATATTTGTGTTCCATAATGAACTTCCCAAACTACTTGTTTTTCTTGTCTCTGATCATATAGACTAATTCGTATAATTTGAGTTCGATCGGGACCCACAGTTGTGGACCTCGAAGAGTGCCTAACACCTTCTCTTCTAGGTAATTTCGAGCCCTTACCCGATCTTTGGTGACGTATACTAGTCGAACCGAGTTATCTGCAAAATAGGTGCCCTAACGCACCTCAAACCCATTAGGTGGCGACTCTCTCTTTTAACACATTCCTTAAAAGAGTTGTCACGCGTCGAAACCTGATTTCGCATGAAAAAGGGACGCGACAGCATGACGACTCTGCGGGGGATTTTTAGGCTCTTACCATAAGTGAACTTGGTCTATATGAATTAGTATTCTCTGATAAATGTGTCCGTACTATTTTCTTGCTATTACATGAATATCCCGCTACCTTTTACCTTTTATTGTTACGTGTACACCCTTTTCCCGTTTTCCCTTTATTTGAATTTGCATGCAAATATCTTCACTCAACTTGGCCATAACATGCGTTTTCCTTTAAATATTTTTAGAATTGCTACATCATGTCTCTCCCCACCCTCACTCCCTTGTTTACTTTATTAGAATTTTCACATTGCGAGAACTAACTTCTTCCTTGTTTTTCTTTCTTTTTATGTCGTTACGTTTCATTTAATACTGCATTTACTATTTCTGTCATGCAAAATATTCGACAACCTGTTGTTTTATCTTTGCATAAAGCATGCCCCACATCATATTCCACTCGTGCGTAACTAATACCATAGCGGCTGTGTCCGCGCTCTTCCTAAAATCACCCTTCAAATTTGGAAAGGCTTATTTGCGGTAAAATTAGTCGATCAGCGGTGCAGTCGACGGTTCTGTGCCTTTCCCTCTCAAGTTGTCCGCTTGAGGGTACCGGTCTAGACTCTTCTAGAAACCCCTACTCTAATATTAACTGTGCATGCATCACGTCCAAACCTAGTATGAGTTAGAACGCAGTCCGCGTAATAACTCGCTAAGTCAAGCCTTGTCCAAAGTCCGCTGGGATTTCCATAATCCTAATGGACACAATCACGATCTGTGCATTATTTGGAGAAAGCGTGCCAATATGTTGATCATTGTAAATAGCCAAATCTGGAAGGGGAAAGGGCTAACTCTTTGTTTTGCAGAAATGAGGCACGAAGCCCCCAGGTTCGGCATGGTTCGTAATATCCCACCTTTGCTGCTAGATTGGTGGGAAAATCTTCCGCCAAGTGACAAAAACCATGTGAAGAGAGTCCTCGGGAATTTACCTTCTGTGTTAGACATTCAGCCAAATAATACATTAATCGAGGTCGCTGCTATGCTCCTGGATGAGAAGAGAGCCATTTTCTGTTTTGGTGACATAGAAATGACTCCCCTTTTAGAAGAAATAGGAGGTTTCACTAGGATCCCGTGGGATAGTCCTGGTTTGTTGGTACCGAAAAACCGCACTCCTCGAGGTTTCTTGAAAATGATGGGTTTCAGGAAAAATGATGATTTAGTCTGTTTGAAGACGTATTATATACCGTTCGATTTCCTCTATGAGCGTTATGGACACAGCAAGTCATACCGCCTTTACCATGATGAATTTTCCATCACTTCTTTGGGTTGGACTCACCGCCGAGTTTTTGTATTCATTGTTTGTTTTCTGGGGATGCTTGTATTTCCAGTACAAGGAGAAAGGATCCACACCGCCTAGCTATGGTCACTAAGGCTTTAATGGAGGGGATTGAGGGGCAGACTTACACTATTGTCCCTATGATTCTGGCTGATATGTACCGGGCTTTAAATCATTGCAAAAAGGGGTATAGGCATTTCCAGGGTTGCAATCTCTTGCTGCAAGTATGATTGTTGGAAGACCTTCAGAGGGGAGAATACCGTCAAGATCCGTGACGACCATGGAATGACCACACAGCCTATCACCATCCGAAGAGAATGAGTTTTATCCCAAACAGGTTTGCGCAACCGGAAAATGCTGTGAGCTGAGCATACTTCTTCAACAATCTGACTGATGACAAGGTACATAGGATGTTCGAGTGGTTCCCTAGTAGTGAATTCATCATCAAGTCGAGAGATACTCTTCATCTAGTTCTAATCGGATTGAGGGGGATCTATCCTTATGCTCCTATCAGAGTTTCCAAAATGGTTCAATACAAAACAGACTTCCAAGGGAACACCATTCCATTCAAGTTCGAGGCACAACACATGTGGCATCAAAAAATCATTGTGGAGAAAGATACCATCGAGCCAGATCGGCATCATGTCGGACATGTGCACTTCTATCCTTCGTGGTTGGTAGATGATATAGCAGGGGATGTCAAGCCAGGGATTAATCTGAATAATAGGGTTGTAGACGGCGCTGCTGAAGCACAAGTCAAATACAACATTTTGTGCAAAAGGGTTTTCGAGGCCGAAGCCAGGCATTTGGAACAACATAAAGCAGATATGGAAGCAATGAACGAGTGGAGAGAAATCGCAACTAAGTCAATAGAGAGGTTGGAATATTTAGAGCAGGGGTTGATAGAGCTTTAAGGGAAGATGAAAAATAGGGTTACAAGATGTCAAAACATGGATGGCAATGAAGGAGGGCTCCTTGCAAGGGCCTATCTTCTGTTGGACATGCGCGACTTGGGGAATCTGATCGATGGAGCAAAGAAGGCCAAGCATGGAGAAGATCCATCTGGGACCAAATAGCTTAGGAATTATGTTTTACTTGCTTTCTAGACTCGTTTTAGACTTCGGTTGTAATAAGGCATATGCCATTAGTGACTCTTTATAATTATTGTCGCTTTAGTTAAGATTTGGTTCATTTATCATATTAGTTAAATAACACAGTTATTGACATCGATTTTCTCCAAATTTATATGTTGCTTAGGCCTACCTCGGGCACAACGAGGTCCCCAAATTAGGACGCGAATTTATGTGTTTAAATACCGCAAACATCCTTTTAATACTCCTCACTGACTTTTTTACGTTTTTGTTTTCTTCTTTTCTTTATTTGTTTATTCCTATCCCCTAAGGTTGGTTCGTGCATACTGGCATCATCAGCATATCATATTAGATCCATAGGTCCTCCGCCTCCTCCTCCTCCAAGTGCTCCTAAAAGCAAGGGAAAAGCCAGAATGGATGATGCGAGTGGTATCAGGAAAGACAATGCTACGCATGCAGAGAATGTCGAGACTTCGGATAGTCGGAGTACCCTGACATAAAATGACATTGTTTTATGGCTGGAACAAAAGATACAGGAGCTACAAGGGGAACTTGAGCAGGTTCGGAACTTGGCAAACCTTTCCCTTACCCTGAACATCCCCCATCAACCAACAAAACGCCCAAAACCCTGCACCTCCCAGAACACACAAAACCAACGAAATCCTCCCGCACCTCATCAGTATGCCACACCCCCTCAAAATCCTAATCCTCCACCAGTACCGACCCTTTCATAACATCATCACCATCCAACCCAGTATCCACAAACCACCACCTACCACATTCCCCAAAATGCACCACAACCTACCCCTGATCCCCAAAACTTAACCAACGACCACCACTATGCCCAAATTCCTGGAGTCTACCAAAGCAATCCCATATATGTTAAAACCTTACCCCCACACCCCACAACAGACCCTATACATACCTGAATCCGTTGAGAAGGACCTGCTCATCAAGAACATGGAAGAATAACTCAAGAAACTTACTAGTCGAGTCCAAGGTGTTGAAGGTGGTAAAGGCATCGAAGGTTTGAATTATGAGGATTTGTGCATTCAGCCGGACGTAGAACTACCAAAGGGTTACAAACCTCCTAAGTTCGAAATGTTCGACGGAACAGGTGATCTGAAGGTACATTTGAGAACATATTATGACAAGCTCATAGGGGTTGCTAAAAATGAAAGAATCTGCATGAAGATGTTCACGAAGAGCCTCACTAGAGACGCTCTGTCCTGGTACATCAGTCAAAACCCGAAGAAATAGGTTAAGTGGGTGAGCATGGCGTCAGATTTTATACATTGGTTCAAGCTCAATACAGAAAATGCGCCAGATGTCTTCTACATTCAAAATCATAAGAAGAAGCCCACAATAACTTTCCGCGAATATGCTACTCGATGGAGATCAGAAGCTGCGAAAGTAAGGCCAGGACTGGAAGAAGAACAGATATACAAGTTCTTCGTCCGAGCTCAAGATCCGCAGATTGTTATTGAAAACCATAAATTTTCCGACGTCATCAAATTGGGAGAAATAATAGAAGAAGGAATTAAAAGCACGATGGCGACAAATTTTGAGGCACTCCAAGCTACAAACAAAGCCTTGCAGTCGAGAGGTATATCTAAAAAGAAAGAAGTTGGTGTAGTAATGGTAGCCCAAGGTCCAAAGTCTCCTCTTACATACCAAACCCCACCACCCACATATCAGCCTTCACCTCCCAGATACCAACAATCCGCCGCCACTTACCATACTTATAACACCCAACCTACATATTACCACTCACCACCACCAGCTTGCTAAAACTACCAAAAACCCAAACCATATTTCGACCGTAGACCACCTAGACAATACTCCTATTGCTGAACCTATCGATCAGTTGTTATGAATATCACTCAGGCATGAAGGGTCATACTATTGATGAATGTTGCACTTTGAAGGATAAGATCCAAGCGCTGATTGACACCAAGTTTATACAAGCAGAACAGGCCGCACCTAATGTCCACAACAATCCTCTCCCGGATCAAAGGGGCGAGGGGGTAAATGTGATCGAACTGATGAGGAATGGGATCTGGAAAGAACAATTGGACTCATACGTGAAGGGGATGAACCTAAAATACCTCCTATCACTCTCACACCTATTATAACGCAGATTCAGTCACCAATTGAGGTTGAAATAGCCACGCCAATTCCATTTGAGGTTAAAGCAATAATGCCCTTAGCCGCACCAACCCCAATTGAGGTGGAAGTAACCACACTCTTCACTGTGATGGTAACACCTAATCCCTCTTATCACCCTAAAGTTATACCCTGGGACTATGCTGCAACGCAAGAAGGAAAAAAAAGGGGAAAATGGAAGAAACCGGTGCAGCACAAGGTATGATCAGGACAGGTAGGGTTTACACGCCCGAGCATTTGGGAGGAACAAGTAAAGAAGCCGCTCCCAAGAAACCTATCATTGAAACTGGCCCAGACGATCATTGGAGAAAGGTGCAAGCAAGAGAGTATTCTATGGTTGATCATCTGAACAAAACCCCTGCTCAGATATCCATTCTATCATTACTACAGAATTCTGAGGCGCATAGGAATGCATTGATGAAAGTGTTGAATAAAGCTTATGTACCCAATAATATCACTAGTGGAGAAATGGCTAATATGGTGGGACAAGTGTTGGAAAGCCACAAGATCACTTTTCACGAAGACGAACTGCCGCCTGAAAGACTAAGTCACAATAGAGCACTGTATGTTACAGTATAGTTTGAGGACAAATTCATCGCTAGGGTCCTGATAGATGGGGGTTCATGTCTCAACATTTGTCCATTGGCTACTTTGAAGAGATTGGATAAAGATTTGCATGAAATACGAGCAGGGACTATGAACGTGAAAGCATTCGATGGGTCCCAAAGGGCCACAAATGGGGAGATCAACCTATGTTTGCAGATGGGCCCGACTTGGTTTGACGTTGAATTTCAAGTATTGGACATATCTGCCACATAAAATCTGTTGTTGGGTCGACTGTGGATACAAGTTGCTGGGGTCGTAGCCTCCACTCTACACCAGGCTATAAAATTTGAATGGAATCATCGGGAAGTAATCATCCACGGGGATGGGAGTAACCCCATTTACACCAATCAAATTGTTCCGGTTGTCGAGAATAGAAGGAAGTTGGGTGGAGAAACGTACCATCGCATTGAGCGCGTCAATGCAATTGAGAAAGACAAATGGTGGAGTAATAAGTTTGAAAACACATTGTCATGGACAGGATATGAACCCGGCAAGGGTCTCGACAAGAATCTCCAAGGGATCACCAAACCGATATGGCTAAAGCACCACGACACAACTCTTGGATGGGGTATGAATACACCTGGCATGAGTATCAGAATTGGTCGCCACCATAGTGTGGTCCTTATTACCCTCTTGAACAGCCAATACCGCATTTGCACCAGACCTTTCAACAGACTGACGTGATATGGGAATCTGAAGAAGATGAGGCTTTAGCTCGCTTGAGGAATCTATTTCTGGGTGATGAAAACATGGATTGCAATACAATAGTTGAGGAGGAGGAGGAGGAAGACCTTACAATTCAGACCGTGGGAAAGGGAGTTGTTCTCAAGAACTGGACTCCTGCACCGTCCCGGGCCCATCGAGTTCCTGGGTAGCCTGGCAATTAGCATGATCTATTTTTGAAAGCAATTTTCAGCATTTAAGACATTTTCAGTATTTTGTTTTGTTTTGAAATAATTGCTCGAGTCATCGAGTCGTACTTGTTTTAATGTTTTCAAGATTTATCTAATGCATTGCTATTTTAGTATTTATTATTATCCCTTCATTTTCTCCCTACAACATTATTATTACTTATCCTGATGAACCAACAACTGTGACATGTAATGAGACATAAGGATATTGATTCAAAGGAAATAGAAGAAGAAGACATAATACCTAAGGAAATTGTCAAAGAAGTGGAAAATTTTGAGAATAAGACTAAGTCCAATTTGGACAAAACCGAGATAGTCAATTTGGGAGATTCTGAAACAGTCAAAGAAACTCACATAAGCATTCACCTGTCAGCATCAGAGAAAGAAGAGTACACCCGTTTCCTGAAAGAGTATAAAGATATTTTCGCATGGTCTTACGATGATATGACTGGTTTGAGCACACCATAGTGACTCACAAGCTTAATTACAAGCAATGGCATGAGAAGTTACCATTTGCCTTATTAGGGTATCGTACCACAGTCCGCACATCAACCGGAGCAACTCCCTACATGTTGGTCTACGGTATTGAAGCTGTCATTCTCGCTGAAGTCCAAATTCCTTCTTTGAGGATTATACAAGAAGCTGAACTCAATGATTCAGAATGGATACAAAGTCACTATGAACAACTGGCCCTTATCGACGAGAAAAGAATGAATGCAGTATGCCATGGTCAGCTTTATCATAACAGAATGTCCAGAGCTTTCAACAAAAAGGTCAGACCCAGACAGTTCACACTAGGGAAGCTGGTGCTGAAGCGAATCTTTCCACATCAAGATAAGGAAAAAGGGAAGTTTTCACCCAACTGGCAAGGTCCTTACATGGTTCATCGAGTACTAACAGGAGTAGCCCTCATAATTTCAGAAATGGATGGAGAAATTTGGCCAAAACGTATCAATTCAGACGTAGTCAAGAGATACAATGATTAGATTGTTTACATTTCTTAATTTGAAGTAATTGAACTACACTTGACCTGATTCTCATTTAAGAGGGGATACGTAGCCAGCCTTGTGGGTTTGGTCACATCTTAATAAAATCTTCATTTTCCCCATGGTCGGAAACTAGGGCAAACTTTTGAGGAGGATCCTCAATATTCCGGAGCAAGCCCAGCCAACTTCGTCGTATGCAGAATGGTCAAAGAATCACTTACTAAACTAGGGCAGAATTTTGAGGAGGACCCTCAAAATTCTAATGCAAGGAAGTCTCAATGACTCTAAAAGTGTCAGTTAATGATTCATCTAATTTACTGTTTACCTTGAAAATGGTAATAACAATTAGATTTGATTTTGTGGTTATAAAAATATGCGATCTATTTTTATGCTAGTTGTTAGGCAATAGATGCTAAGCGAAGGATTAGAAATTAAGATGACAGCTTGTAGATAGCTTAATAAACGAACCGAAATGGCTAGGAATCGAGGCCTCGAGCTTGCGTATACGGGTCCTCGAGATCGAATCTAATACCCGATTAAGGGTAGTCGATGAAGGATGAACAGTTATGAGAGCTGTGATTGTGGCTCTTTATGACCAATAATGAGCAATAAATGAATAACAATTAATAGAACACAATGAATACAAGCAATAAATGTAAATAAAGAAACCTAGAGAATATGTTCAAGCTAGAGAGCAAATAATGTTCTTGTATTGAATGTAGTGTATTGTCTCTTGAGTATCCGATCTCCCTTACAAAATGACAAGGATCCCCTTTATATAAGGAGGGATATCCCATCCTAGTACATGAGTAATTATTAAAAAGAAACATAGCTGGAACAGCTACTCACTAGTCCGGTACATACTAGTGTTTCCCTTGCAGGCTTTGTCAGCTTTGATCATATGCCTTGGTAACTTCCTGCTGGTGCGTCGTAGGTGTTGATTTGTACTTCCTCGAGTTCGATCATCATGAACCCTCGGGGGCGAACTCCGAGCTAGACTTCGAGCCTCCCGGGGGTGGTCTTTTGTGAGGTGCCCTAGTGATCACAAAATCGAGCTCTCTGATTTTTGCCGTATACAGATAGTCCCCACGTTTCATAGAATAAAATGATAAGAAAAATTTTTGACACCGGTCCCCTCAAGCCTCTTGCGATGATGCCATGCCTATGACGTCAGCTTTTCCGATAACTGAGACGTCTCATCGACACGTGTGTCCGAGAAACATTCGATGTAACGCCAGTTTACTTTCTCAAGGCAATAACATCGCTGTCGATCTGTTTCCCAGCAGGCATTGATTGCGCCTATCGATCCGTTCTCCCAAGACATTGATTGTGTCGTCGGCGCATGTCCCAGAGGCATTGATTGCGTTGTTGGTTACGCTTCTTCCTTTCTATAAATGGAATCTTTCTTGAACCAAAACTTCATTCAGTCATTCTTCAACAATCTTCGGCTCCTTACTTCTCTTCATCTTCATCCGATTTTAATTCCCATGTTTAAAGCATGTGGCCGCAAGGTCATACGACGGCGTTCTTGCCAGTTGTGTTATGGCTCTTTCTCGGAGCTTTCCCCTACCGAGCAGGATTGCACTGGTTTGTTGTTGTTGTAGTTGTTGTTACTGCTGTCATCGTTGGCTCGAGACGATGAGGGGAGCGGGCATTTGATTTTTCCTACTCAGGAAGATATTCGAACTTTACACTGCTGCTCCGGAGGACGTTCGAACTTTACAAAGCTGCTCACCTCCCTACTTCGGTTGGGTGTGGCGCTTCACCCCTTTTGCTTTCCGTGGAGTGAAGCAGCTCTACTAGCTACTAACCTACCCGGCACTATGTTCCAAGAAGTGGACTCAAAGTAGCTGTGCCGGCAAGGCTTGCAAAGAGCTCTTGCGCTTTGGCAAGCCATGGCCCCCTCTTCATCTTTATCTGCTTCTTCATCTTTTTCTTCTTCGGAGGAGGTTTTTGAAGACGTTGCTTGGAAAGTCGAGACGAGGGCCTGAAGAAGTGATTCTCGAAGGCATTTCTCCCGATGATGTACCCCGAGAGCAGTTTAGACTTTTGGTTGTTACCTTTGTTTCTTTGTTTCTGCATAAGGACCCTTCGTGGGCTTTTGTAGTCATGTGTAAGGTCCCTTCATGGGATTTTTGTAATCATCGTTTATTAATGCAAAGAAGTTTCTTCAATTTGTCTCTGATTTATGCTGGATTTTCCTTTATTTGCATTTGTGAAGAATCTGAGTGCCTGGATCTATCGATCTATCCGAATACCGGGTCCGATTGTAGTTGATTCCCCAGTTCCTGATTGGTTGGTACGATATCTTGTGGAGCCCTTTGTCATTCCTCGGGCTGAGCCCGGGTTGAATTGATTCAAGCTTGGGCCGACGGGTCACCCGAGTGAGAATAGGGCTTCGAATTTATAGAACGAAACTTAGCCTTTCAAACCCCGTCGATAGTCCTCAAGGGGGAACTTGCTCGGACGTCTGAGAACAAAGATAGCCTTAGGGCTTTCGGAAGCAGTCCCCGAGTGAGAATTCGCTCACGCTCACGCGACCTGAAGACTTGTTTTGAACTTAGAACGAAGATAGCCTTAAGGCGTTATAGATAGATCCCGGATAAGGGTTTGCCTGGATTCGGATAGCCCCTGGATTAAAGTAACCGAGAGGATGTTTAACTCGATCCCAAGGCGAGAAATATCCCTAGGGGTTTATTAGTGATCCTCAAATGAAAACTGGCCCGGATTCGGGTAGCTCGAGGGCCAAAGAATCGGATGAATGACCTGTGCTTGCCAATAGCAGAAATCCTCGAGGTAGGGTACCACCTCGAGGTCAGGCTTATATGAGTAGCTTCTCGGGGCTTATCTTTCGTGTTGACGGGGTTCCTCGAGATCGGGCACCATTTCGAGGCCTGTAATGATGTTATTGGATCCTTAGAATCTATCTTCATTATGATAGAGATCCTCGAGATTGGGTACCATCTCGAGGTTTGTAATGATGTTACTAGCTTCTCAAATCCTATCTTCTTTTTGATAGAGATCCTCGAGATCGGGTACCATCTCGAGGCCTGTAATGATGTTACAAGCTTCTTAAAGCCTATCTTCTTTTCGATAGAGATCCTCGAGATTGGGTACCATCTCAAGGTTTGTAATGATGTTACTGACTTTTCAAAGCCTGTCTTCTTTTTTATAGAGATCCTCGAGATCGGGTACCATATCGAGGGTTGTAATGAGCCTATCTTCTTTTTGATAGAGATCCTTGAGGTTGGGTACCATCTCGAGGTTTGGTTGATCTTCGTGGCCTTTTGATACCCAAAACATCGTACGGCAGCGTTGATCGTATGGCATGGTTATGACGACCGAGGTGATCCTGCCGGTACATCTTCCCAAAGCGATAATAACTTAGTCAGCATTTTTAAATTTGGCCCTTAAGCTAGGCGTACAGTCGCCGCTTGCTCTATATATAGGTTTGTCCTCCCTTCTTTGAAGATTCCGCTATTCTGAGTAGCTATCCTCCTCCGCAGAGCTCTTCTTCCCTGTGTTAGGTCTTTCACCATTTTAAATTTGAAGCCCTCGCTCAAATTCCCGCTCCAATTCTCTGATTTTATCACAGTTATGGCTGCTACGCCAGGATCTGTTCGGCGAGGAGAAGGAAGTTCTGCCTCTGGTTCCCGCCTGGTTGAGGGTGCGCCGCCGGTGTCTGGCGAGCCAACCTCGGGGCATTTTTTTCGAGGGGGGACTTTTCGTCGGAAAAACCTCCCAATGTTCAGGGTCATTAGGAGTATGCCTCGAAGTTTATTTCTTTGATGGGAGAGGGGCACCTTGAGTCAGTGACGAAAGATTGTGGACGGGGAGAAAAGGTGGTACTGCAGGTAACTTCCCCCGGAGAGAGCATTATGGATCATCCCGAGGGGTTTTTGAACGTATACACGTACCCTTTTACGCTGGGCCCCCTTGATAGGGTTGTGCTCGACTTCTATCAAAAGTATCGGGCTACCTCGGCACAGGTTCATCCATCGTTTTGGAGGATAGTATTGATGATGAGATTCTTTGTAGAGGAAGCAGGGCTTGAGTTTACCCTTAGTCATCTCATTAGGTTGTACCGGCCTTTTCATCATCGAGGCCTATTGACCTTACGATGCCGATCCACCAAGCCCTTTGTTGTCAATGATGAAGAAGATGGAGATCGAGGATGGATGAGCCGATTCGTCCGAGTACGAACTATCGACGTTATCCCTGCGGAGTTTCAGCCATTTCCCGAGTAATGGAATTTTACACGTAAGTGGCACATTTCGTGCTTTCGTTGTTTTGCTTATGGTGAAGGCGGGCTCCATAAATGCGCCTCTCTTTCCCTTTCTGCAGTAATTCCATGGATGCCATACGAGGTCCCCGACTTGGCGGATTGGGCTTGGAAGTTGGTGACCCACTCGACTTGTGATGATCGTAAGTGGCGAGACTTGTCCAAGGGTAGATGAGAGGCAAAACACCACAGTACGTGCTATGTTTTTTGCTCCTTTTTTTTGGAAGGCACTTTCTTTTTATGTGTACTAACTCCGTCGTCGTAGGTATTGGGGAGCTCTTTGAGGTGAGATCGTGCCCTTTTGGAGAGGGAGAAGGATTGTCACCTTTTGGGCCGAGGAATAGTAATAATAAGCGAAAAGGGCCTTCGCAGGGTGATGATGCTTATAGCAGGATGAGTCCAGCCCGGAGGCTTAGTGAGAATGCATCAGCCGAGCCTACAGCGCCCGAGATCTCTGGCCTTGGAAAAACGGTCCCTCCTCCACTGCTGACTTCTTTTCACTTCGGAGATACCTCGAGGAACGAGGGTCCTTTGCCGCCCACTTCTGCTCCCGTCAAAGGTACTTCGAGGGATGCTCGAGGCCAGGGGCCGCATATATCGAGCGACCATGTCCCAACCGGGAGTGGTTTTACTGGGGTTGATGGAGCCATACTAGTGGATGTGCGCTCGTCTTTTGAGGAAGCTCAGCGGCTCTACTTTGTGGTGAGTTTTAGCCGATCGTGTTGGTTCTTTAGCTTTTGTAGCTTTTTCTCTCTTATCAAGTTTTTCCTTTGTAGGCTTTTAACAAGCTCAAGTCTGAACTGCTTCGTCGTGAGGCCATGCAGCGAAAAACCTTGGATGGGGAGAAATCCCTCAGGCTTCTTTGTGATGAGAGAGAAGACGAGTTGGCACATTTGTGGTATGAGGCGAGTCGAAGCCTGGACTACGAAAGCTACCTCGGGGAGCAGGTAATTTTTGTTCCAAGGGGGTGCGTATTTCTTCTTTCGTCTTCTGAGGCTAATGTTTCGTTTTCTTCAGTTGTAGAAAAAGATGGGGGACCTGGAACGCCTTCGGAGCGAAGTTGGTCAAGCCAAGTGTGAGTGTGATGAGCTAAAGGCTCGGGTGGACGCCCAGGTTGCGGCTGAGAAGGATGCTTTGGCCAAGGCTTCCGCCCTCGAAGTGCAATTCCAGAATGCTCGTGCAAACCGCTCAGTCCGAACGAGCATGATTGTGAGGCTCGAGTCTGAGCTTTTAAAGATTAAAGCGGAGGTTGTAGATGCTCGGGCTGAAGTCGAAGAAGTCCGAACCAAGGCTGATAAGAAAGTGGCCTTCTTTTTGCAAGACACCGCTGACGCTCGAGCTGAGCTGAGAAGGGCTCTCGACCGGGAGGGTAGGATCAAATAGTATGTTAGATGCAAATCTCAGAGGGAAACCCTCGAGGAGATACACGCCAGAGGCTTCAATCTCTCGAAAGAGATAGAGCAGGCAAAGGCGGACTAGTATGACGCTAAGTTCCTTTTGTACGATGCCGAAGAAAATGAGAAAGAGACCGACGGGCCATAGTCCCCATGAGGGACGTATATTGGGTTTTTCTTTTCTGATTTTGTATATAATTCCAACATTGTAAATGGAGCTTTGTATTTTTTCATTCATACGAATAAAAGGAAGCCTTGCAACTTCAGTTTTCATGCACTTCCTTTTGCTTCGACGTTTGTTAATTGTTGGCCAGATGAACTAGTTTTCAAAAAAAGAACCCTTAGGTCTATAGTACGGCCATGGGGCTCGTTTGGCTGGCTCGTAGGCCCTTACGTGTTTGGTCGATACGACCTTTTAGTATGATCCGACATTTAAGCTCTTATGCTTTTGCTCTTGGGCATATTCAGTTAACTTTTTTGGGCTTCTTCTCTGAGTCGGGTTTCGACTCGAGCTCATTGACCCCTAAGTTTTGAATTTAAAGCTGGCCCTTAGGCTCTTACGCATTAGGGTCATTATAACCCTTTATATGGGTTGGCGACAGTGGCTCTTATGCATTAGGGTCGGTACGACCTCTCATATAGGCTGGCGGCAGTTGCTCTTACGCATTAGAGTCAGTACGACCCTTTATATGGGCTGGCGATAGTGGCTCTTACGCATTAGGGTCGGTACGACCTCTAATATAGGCTTTATTTTTCCCTCGTTAAGGACTTTTTGAAATTTGTGTTTGCCTGACTCTTCGACGGTTTGATAAAAACCTTGATTGTGAGTCGTTATGTGGTGATATGCGAGCACCTCGGGAGGTTTTGCTCGGTGGCTGAGTGTTTCGAAGCCTATAGTTTGGAGCTGACATGGTCGAAGCTTTTTTGCCTATGTTGAGGGTAGCCTGATTTAACCGGTTCTTTTCGAAGTACTTTCGAAGTAATTGAAGGCCTGTGATTTTATAGCGACAGTCGGGCGTCCCCGAGTTGTGTTAGTTTAGCTGGTACAGCCTTGTGACCGCATTCATTGTGTTTGGCCGGAGCCTTTCAGTCCCCGAGTGAAATAGTTTCGGCGTCTATATCGAGGGTATGCCTTTTTTGAGGTTTTACAAGTTCGATATATAGCCTTAACTTTAAGATCTGGATTATGCCTTTTATAAGGTCTTACAAAATTTTACATGCCTTACTTTGAGGTCTTGCAGTTTTGTTACTTGGTACAAGTATGCTTCATGCCTCGCTTGAGGTCTTACAGATGTCGCTGTTGCCTTATATAGGTCTTCGAGATCGAGGTTTCCTGCATGGGGTCTTATGGTCTCGGGTTTTTGATAAGTCGATGGGATGGCAATTGGCGACAGTCCCCGAGACATTGAAAGTTTTCTTGGCTCTGGAGCCATTTTTGTAACCTTAATGTTGCCTCATTGAGGGCTTACAGGTTCAAATTTTCCGACCCGAAGGTCATACGGCTTCGAGGTTTTGACGCCCATCCCCTAGTGTTCGGGATGATCCTCGGCTTCTGGAACTGTTTTGTAAACCTGAACGCTTCTTGACGCCAGTCCCCGAGTGTTCGAGATGCCAGTCCCCGGGTGTTCGGGACATTTTGGTCCCTGGGGCCATTTTTTGTAAACTTGATATTGCCTCGTTGAGGGCTTACGACTTCTAAGCTTTTGACCAGGAGGTCGTATGGCCTTGAGTTTTGACGCCAGTCCCCGAGTGTTCGGGGCATTTTTTGGCCCTGGGGTCGTTTTTGTAACAAATAGCGAACTTCTTTGAAACGTGAAATGCTTTGACGGAAGAGAAAGTATTCTTTGATTATTTGGTACAAGTATACACGTCTTCGCTGTCAAGGGCTCGGTTATTCTATACTGACACGATTTGTTTGACCGTTTGGCCCGGTACATCATTTTCCTATTGAGACCCTATTCAGCACACCTTTAGCTTCTCCGAGGCGGTGACCTTCTGGGGGAATGCCCCCCAGCATTCGAGGTTGATTTGAAGAGAAGCCTTGAATACTTGTTGATTCTTCCTTAGGTAGCATATAGATGTTTCCTCGTTAAAAACCTTGCCAGTAAAACCCTTCTTGGGATAAAAACCCGGTCGAAGGAAAAGAGTGCAACGTATGCTTTTGGAACCTAAGGCCTTCAAGTTGGAAAGTGCTTCAAGTTGGAGAGCGCTTTGGCTGTTTCGATCGGATACCTGCACATAGGTTAGTGTGAAATATAACTACAAAAGGGAAGATGATTATACCTTAATGTCGATGGCGCCTTGGGCCTCTATTTGCTTCGAACAGTTGCTTTCAGGACACGGTACAGTCCTTTGCTAGTTTAGTCGGGTGTAGCCGATAATATAGCTTGTTATTGCTATTTTACTGTTTGCATATCCTTTGGCTCCTTTGGCAGTAGAGGTATTGGTGCTAGTGTCATATCGTGCACCGCAAACATCTCTTTTGCTGCATGTTGTTCTCTATAGATGGGTATTATCCCGTCCTTTGTCGGAAATTTCATCATTTGATGGAGGGTGGATGGTACTGCTCTCATGCAGTGTATCCACAGCCTACCGAGCAAGGCGTTGTATCTCATGTCTGTTTCGATGAAATGGAATTTGGCATTTTGGGTAGTGTCGGTCACGTTGACCGGGAGGGTGATTTCCTCTTTCGTTGTTTCGCTCGCCATGTTGAACCCGTTGAGGACTCGAGAGGCGGGCACGATTTGGTCGAGCAGTCCGAGCTGCTCCACCACCCTCGACCTGATGATGTCGACCGAGCTACCGGGATCCACAAGCACACACTTAATTTGAAATATATTTACAAGAAAAGAAATTACCAATGCATCGTTATGAGGCTGAGATAGAGCCTCGATGTCTTCGTCGCTGAACGTGAGAGCGTCATCGGGTAAGTAACCTCGAGTTCGCTTTTTTCCGGTGATGGATATTTTTGTTCTCCTGACCATGGGTTCTTGTGGAGCGTCGATACCTCCGAAGATCATGTGGATGACATGTTGTGGCTCGCCTGTTTCACTCTTTTTGGTCGACTCTCTTTCCTAGAACTGATTTTTGGCTCGGTCGCTGAGGAATTCTCGGAGGTGACCTTTGCTGAGTAATCGGGCTACTTGTTCCCGGAGTTGTCGGAAATCCTCGGTCCTGTGACCGTGTATGTGGTGAAACTCACACATTAAGTTATGGTTCCTTTGCGAAGGATCTGATTGTACGGGCCTAGGCCCCCTAGTGTCTCTGATTTTACTAATGGCGAATACGATGTCTGAGATGTCGACGATGAAGTTGTATTCCGACAGGCGGGGTGCCTCCGTCGACCCTATGTGCCTATCGAATCTCGCTCTTCCAACAAGTCTCTGAGGGTTCTGACTTCGATCCGGCCTTCGGTTGTTGCGGGGTATGTTGCGCCTCAGGGCATTCCTTCTATCTTTAGTGTATGGTTGGTATCTTTCTTTGTTTGGCTTTGGCTCCTTTGCCGGAAGCCTGCTGGGATATACCGAGGCCGAGGGGCTCCTAGTTGGTTGTCTTCGACCCTGATCTTTGATTGGTACCGGTTGTGGACATCCGACCAGGTCACGGCGGGATATTCGACTAAGTTCTGCTACAACTATTTCGAAGCTACCGAGCTTCGCTCGTTCAAACCTTGAGTGAAGGCCTGCACTGCCCAGTCATCGGAGACTGGTGGCAGTTCCATTCGTACCATTTGAAAGCGATATACGAGCTCCTACAGCATCTCGTTCTCCCTTTGCTTGATTTTGAAAATGTCGGACTTCCTTGTAGCGACCTTGATGGCACCAACATGCGCCTTTATGAAGGAATCTGCTAGCATGGCAAATGAGTCTATCGAGTTCGGGGCTAGGTTTTGATACCACATCATTGCCCCTTTTGAAAGTGTTTCTCTGAATTTTTTGAGTAGGACAGACTCGATCTCGTCGTCCTTCAGGTCGTTGCCTTTTACTGCACAAGTGTAAGCAGTGACATGCTCGTTGGGGTCTGAGGTTCCGTTGTACTTTGGAAGGTCCGGCATTCTGAACTTCTTTTGAATGGGTTTTGGCGCCGCTTCCTGCGGGAACGGCTTTTGCACAAACTTCTTCAAATCTACACCCTTCAAGATCGGGGGTGTGCTCGAGATTTGATCGACCCTAGAGTTGTAGGTCTCTACCTTCTTGTCGTTGGCTTCTATCTTCTTTTCGCCCGACTCGATCCTCTTTGCGAGGTCCTCGAGCATATTTATGATGGTAGGGTCGGCTACCGCTCCGTTGTTTCTTGATCTTTCCGGTACTTGCTCGGCTTGGGGAGCCATTTCCGGTGCTACCGTGCTGGGAGTTTTCTGGTGGCTTTGCATCTGAGCAATCGCTAGTTGTTGTGCTTGTAACATATCGAAGATGACGTGAAGGCTAACCCCTTGTTCTTCCCGAGCCAGGGTTTTTTGAGATTCCTGTTGATCTCCTTGGTGTATGCTCCTGTTGGTGTGGGAGCTTATTTCGACGTGTTGAGCATCCGCGAGACCGCGTCCACGGGAATTGGTTCTTGCGCATCCCCAGGGTTTCGTGGTGGTACACCAACACCTGGAACAGCTACACCATTTTCTCCATGGTCCTCAAGATTGTTATTTTCACATGCGTTTACTGAGTTAGACATTTTGACGTGAAATCAAACATCTTGGGAAAGAAAAAATGTGAAAGATAACTTGCGTTATGTAGTAAACCAGCAAGAAAACAATCACTATTATTTTTAGCCACACGGTGGGCGCCAAACTATTTACCTTGAAAATGTTTGATTTTGTGGTTCTAAAAATATGTGATCTATTTTTATGTTAGTTGTTAGGCAATAGATGCTAAGCGAAGGATTAGAAATTAAGATGACAGCTTGTAGATAGCTTAATAAACGAAACGAAACGTCTAGGAAACGAGGCCTCGAGCTTGCGTATACGGGGCCTCGAGGTCGAATCTGATACCCAGTTAAGGGTAGTCGATGAAGGATTAACAGTTATGAGAGCTGTGATTGCGGCTCTTTATGACCATTAATGAGCAATAAATGAAGAACAATTAATATAACACAATGAATACAAGCAATAAATGTAAATAAAGAAACCAAGAGAATATGTTCAAGATGGAGAGCAGAAAATGTTCTTGTATTAAATGTAGTGTATTGTCTCTTGAGTATCCGATCTTCCTTACAAAATGACAAGGATCCCCTTTATAAAAGGAGGGAAATCCCATCCTAGTACATGAGTAATTATTATAAAGAAACATAGCTGGAACAGCTACTCACTAGTCTGGTACAGACTAGTGTTTCCCTTGCAGGCTTTGTCAGCTTTGATCATATGCCTTGGGAACATCCCGCTGGTGCGTCGCAGCCGTTGGTTTGTACTGCCTCGAGGTTGATCATCACGAACCCTCGGGGGCGAAATCCGAGCTAGACTTCGAGCCTCCCGGGGGTGGTCTTTTTTGAGGCGCCATAGTGATCACAAAATTGAGCTCTCTGATTTTTACCGTATATATTTACTTGATATCATAAACTACTGTGTTTTAAAATAACTATGCTTATCAAATGCATGCATATTTTTCGAAACTTTATTTCTGTGGCAGCCAGATGTTACCCAAGGTTACTCGGACAGGATCTCCAGAGCAAAGCAAAGCAGAGCAAGCAGGCGAAGGCATGAACCAACCTTTCCCCAAAACACATGACTTTTCTCTGGATGCAGGCACGACGAACATAACAGGAGTATTTGCAAGTATACACATATCAAAATCACTATCTTCATAACGACGAGGCTGCCAAACGCAAACATGTCTCCAGATAAGAAAATACTCTGCTATCACTCATTGTCTTTCCTTGATGAGACTGAGCATTGTCTCCTCTTCTTGCATGAGGCTAAGCATTGCCTCCCTATTTGCATAAGGCTAAGCACTGCCTTCCTTGCATCGAGACTAAGCTCTCTCTCCTCCTAATTGCATGAGGCAGAGCCCTACCTCCCTAATTGCATAAGGCTAAGCACAGCCATCCATTGCATGAGACTAAGCCGTGTCTCCTCTTTTGGCATGAGGCTAAGCATTGCCTCTCTATTTGCATAAGGCTAAGCATTGCCTTCCATTGCATGAGACTAAGCCCTGTCTCCTCTTCTTGCATGAGGCTAAGCATTTCCTCCCCATTTGTTGATGGCTAAGCACTGCCTTCTATTGCATGAGACTAAGCCCTGTCTCCTCTTCTTGCATGAGGCTAAGCATTGCCTCCCTAATTGCATAAGGCTATGCACCGCCTTCTATTGCATGAGACTAAGCCATGTCTCCTTTTCTTGCATGAGACTAAGCATTGCCTCCATAATTGCATAAGGCTAAGCACTGCCTTCCATTGCATGAGACTAAACCCTGTCTCCTCTTCTTGCATGAGGCTAAGCATTGCCTCCCTAATTGCATTAGGCTAAGCACTTCCTTCCATTGCATGAGACTAAGCACTGTCTCCCATTCTTGCATAAGGCTAAGCCATGCCTCCTCAATTGCATAAGGCTAAGCAGTGCCTTCCCTTGCATCGAGACTAAGCCTTGTCTCCTCTTTTGCATGACGCTAAGCATTGCCTCCCTAATTGCATAAGGCTAAGAACTGCCTTTCCTTGGATCGAGACTAAGCGTTGTCTCCCTTTCTTGCATGAGGGTAAGCCCTGCCTCCTCAACTACATAAGGCTAAGCTCTGCCTTTCCTCGTCCAACCGAATGCCATGCTACTTGAAATCCAGCACTATTTTGCCTTCCCGGGGTTAAGCTTTGCCCCAATCTTATGCAAGACTAAGCTCTATCTTGTTTTGCTTCTTATATGACCATTGTCATGTCTTTGCATTCCATGGGTTGAAACATCGCCATTTTTGTCCAAAGGCGTCATAGTCCGAAGGCATCATCCTCATAGCTTGAACACACCATTCCATGGCCTGAGGATCTTTCAATATTGCACATCCTTATTCAAAGGCACCATGGTGCAGAGGCACCATTACCATGGCCCGAGAAAATCATTTCATGGCCTACGAATCCTTCATCATGCGATTCATGGCCCGAGACGTCATGGTCTAAGGACATCAGCCTTACCATCCAGAGACAACCTTCATGGTCCAAAGGGAATTTGCATCATGTTTAAATTGTCGCAATAACCTATATATATATGTATATATATTTTCATGCATTGTGTTTTATGTTTTGCAGGTAATCCAAGAAGTAACCGTTCTTCAAACGGGAGCAATCTTCGCTCCGATTTCTGTTTACAACGTTCATATTATGCAAATGTTTTAACGTAACCGAATCCCATCAATTACTCACTTTTCTCTATGGCTATTCAATACTTGCTCAATAACACATCCATTACGTTTCAGATTCACATTCATAACTCTGCAACCGATACTATCCTTCCCAAAAGAACCCTTTCGAAACACACGACCATTCCTATAACAACTCCATCGGTTTCGTTCACCGTTGGTTCCAGAACTACACATGGCCCGATTCCTGTAAAACCAGGGATATGTAGGCAACTCAAAAACCGGAGTCCGGCTTCTATTTTTAAATCACCCACTCGGTCAAAATCAGTCATTTATTTACCCGATAATTCTTTCATCATTCTCGGGTAAAGAGGGGCAGTCGTTGATACCATATTTTTTCCTCATATATATATGCTTTCAAAATATTGCATATGCTTCATCATTTGATTTAAAAACATACACAAGTACTTTTTTTTTNNNTATATATATATATATATATATATATATATATATATATATATATATATATATATATATATATATATATATATACACACACACACTTCAAAATAGTGCATATGCATCATCATTTTATTTATATGCATACACAAGTATTTTTTATAATTTTTCATAATTATTAAAGACTTTAAACCAACTTATTCCTTGCATTTTATTATATAAATATCTAATAATTATCCTCCAAATTATTTATATGATGATTTAATTATCTAAACTTATCATTTATTCAAACATGACGCTTTAAGTATTTTCAGTGCATTTTTTATAATTACATTTCCATTTTAAGGCTAATTGCACATTTTTTGTAATAATAGCCCATATGCGTGTATAATTAGATTATTTATGCATAAAATGATATTTTATATTTTTATAATATTAAGTAGTTATTTTTAATCATTTTAGTGCTCAAACGATATTTTTGTTATTTATTAATTACTCTTCTAAATTATTTATTTATTAAATATTGGGTATTTAAAAACTAGCCTAAAAAACCGCTTATTTTCGAACCTAACTACCCAGTCCCTTAGCCCAATAAATCTCAATCCCAAGCCAAATAACCCCCAGCCCAATCAACTAAACTAACCCGAACCATGACCCCAACTAATCACCCTAACACCCCCTAACCCTAAATCATTCTCACCACCCGCCGCCCCTAAACCCTCTCTACCCTCTCCCCTCTGAAGAACCCTAACCCGCCGCCTCTCGAAACCCCTCTCCTAATCCTTCTTCTAATGGGATTTCCTTCTCATTCACTTACCATATCTGTATATTTCTGCTACTGGTTGATTCTTTATGGTATCACCTATTACTTGCCTAAACATGGCAAGTACTACTACTCTGATTCTGTCCGATTGACTCCCATTTCTTGAATCTAGATGATATTCCGTATATACATGTTTATACAATACCGTGTGAGTCCGATTTTGTTTATATTTTTGCTGATTCGTACTTAACCTAAAACAAGGGTTTATAGATAATCTTTGAAATCGAACCAAAATTGGTTCAAGCCTTTGATTTTGAGTGTTATCTTGTCTATATTCGTCCTATTATGTGTGAGTTTGATTTTCCCTTCTACTGATTTTTCACTTGCCTTAAAATTTAGGGTTTTCAGATCTTGTTTTCTTAATTAGTTCGACTCACTGGTTTTGGTGCTATTTGTGTATCTATTCATCTTTGTGTGTGAATATTCTGTTAACATTTTGTTTTCCTAAAAATTAGGGTTTACTAATTTTATTTTCTAAAATATGATTTTTATTTGATTCTGCATGATGATACTTTCTTATTTGTGTTTGATTTACACTTTTCCTTATGTACTTGCTCGATCTCTGTCACTATATAAACCCTTCCCCATTCCACTTTAGGACAACTTTTGAATCAAGATACTCTCACTAGACTTAAAAACATTACTCTGTTATTTTTGCATCATCCTGTTCTATACCTTAGTTCTTGGCCGACTGAAAGCTGAAAGCCAAGGCCACTAAATTCTGGATTCTTGCTTCTCGTTGCTATTCAGAACACTGCGGGCTTTTGTTCTTACTTGTGCTTTCGTTTAAGTGGTAAGTTACTTGACTTTTAAAATTTCATCCTTATGTGTCTCTGATTTACATGTGTTCTTACTTCTGAAATTCATGACTTAATATGTTTCTGGGTTATTTCTAAGCACCACTCTGTTAACTTTGCACACGTTTTAAGTCTCTTTAGCATTTAGCTATTCCTAATGCTGCTAGTTTTTAGATTATCTATACATAACTTGGGAAATCTGAACCTTCCTAAGCTCGTTTAGCTAGTATTTGACACCTGAATGTTCATGAATATGCTTACTTGCTTTATCCTGAATCTCTGTAATGAATGCCTCACATTTGTAGTAACCTGCGTTAAGTCTTTCAACTTGTCTCTCTGCTATTGTGTCACTCAGCATGCTCACTCGATCACGCACCTCTTTAGTGTTTCCTTGTGATTCAGAACAGTTACCCTAGCCTGTTTTTCCTACCATGTATGAATTGTTGTTTTGTGATATTAGGATGAATCTTTGATAAAATTGGGCCTTCTTTAGTTAATTAGTTTACTATGTCAATGCCTGAATGCCTACATCTGCTATTTGACATGAATTTACTTTCCACTCTGTTATGAATCTCTATAATGATAGCCTTGCATATGTTATCTGTCTTAATTTGTGTTGAGATCTTTTCTATTGACTATGATCTAGCCTCTCTGATAACATGTCCCTCAGTATGCCTTTGACCCACTTGATGTCCTATTCCTTCTGTGATTACTCGGCTCATCATGTCTAAATGCTATCTTGTTTCTTGATAGTGATACTAGGATGTATACTTAGCATAATTTCCAACCATGTGTCAACCTGTTTAGTATTGTGCATCTGTGCATAATAATCTTTGTTCCTCCTATAAACTGGTTAATTCTGTTATGTGACTGCCTATGTGCTAAGTGTTGAACCTGCTTCTGAGTCTTTACTGGGCATCTTTTTTTTAAAAAAATCCTGTGGCTTGTTAGATTATTTGCATATATGCTCAATTTGGTCGTATCTATTTAAATCCCTCAATTCCTGTCTCTCAACTTTGGTCCATTCTCTTTCACTTGTTACCTAGGCTCCTTTGATTTCTCACTCTTATCCGGCTAAAAGCCAAGGCTACTTAGGTTCTACCATTTGACCTCCATAGTGTGAGCATTACTCGGGGTCCAATTGAGACCCATGTGAACTCTGACACACTAGGACTTGGCCCCTAGTCATTCTCTGAATTTCCTCTATCAACCTCCCTAGTGTGAGCACTGCCCTGCGTTCTTGAAGCCCTTGGGAACTCTGACACACTAGGGTCATGGTTCTAATTGCTCAACTTTGTTTTTACCTACTAGCTGAATCAACTGTTTCTGGCTGCTTTATGTAAATGAAGATATGATTTTTGGGCTTTTGTGAACTATGTGGACTTGAAATTGAAGGCCTGGCCTGGCCGGGTGTACTTTGGGCCTATCTTAGGCCCACTATAGTTATTTTGTAACTTTGTAATTTATTTCATTCATTGGGCCTGTAATAATGATCTAATAACGATTGGGGTATTAGTAAAATTGGGAAACTTGGCTTATTTTAATATTGTATGAAACGGGTAGAAATCTTGCCTATATGTGTTTAATTTGCTCAAACATGTTCTGCTACTGTGTGTCTAGATAACCTGCTTATAGGTGTTTAACTCGTTTAATATATTCTGCCCCTACATGTTTGATAGATAACCTTCCTATAGGTGTTCAATTCGTTTAACATATTCTGCTTCCACATGTTTGTTAGAAATCATGCCTATAGGAAATAAAATGATCAATCCTTCAATTGCAGCATGTTCACAAAGACACCATGCCAATAGGATTACATTGATTCACAAATACCTACTCTTTACAATGTTCACGCAGATATCATGCCAATAGGAGCATAATCAGATTAGATGCATTTCTGTTATTCTCATTATACAGTCAACCGCCTAGAAAGCATGCCTATACGGATAAAATGTTATAAAATCAAGTATAATTGTCAATTGCTAAAAATCCTGCCTATAGGGTGTTCTATTAATGTTGCTAACCTTATGTCTTCAAACTACTTTACTGCATAATCACACAATGACTAGATATCTCAAACATCAAAATTACAGCGTTACCTTTATAATGTTGGAATCCAGAATCATTTAGCAATCATGTCTATAGGATCAATAACTTATAACGTGCAGTCTCAATAATCAGCATGCAATATCAGTTTTCCTAAACTTTGCACCTGTTCAGAAATCACGTCTATAAGATTACATCTTACATCTGAAACTGCTGCATGTTTTAATTCCAAGGTCACATAGAAATCATGTCTATAGGGATTAATGGCTTTAATTCGTCTCAATTCTGAATTATGAAAACTCTTAATTTGCATATGTGTTTCTGTGCGTTTATTGTCTAAGTGCGTTTGGGTGTCCCATTCTCTACAAGGTAATTTCGAGCCCTTACCCAATATTTGGTGATGCAAACTAGTCAAACAGAGTTATTTGCGAAATAGGTGCCCTAACGCACCTCAAACCCATTAGGTGGCGACTCTTTTTTTAACACCTTCCTTAAAAGAGTTGTCACGCGTCGAAGCTCAATTTCGCAAGAAAAAAGGGCGCGACAATGCCACCCAACAGAGATATCAACTTTTTTATTGATTTGGCTCCAGGCACTCAGCCCATTTCTATTCTGCCGTACCGCATGGCCCCGCCGGAGTTGAAAGAATTGAAGGAGCAGCTGCAAGATTTGCTTGATAAGGGCTTTTTCAGACCTAGTGTCTCGCCTAGGGGTGCGCCAGTGTAGTTAGTAAAGAAGAAGGATGGATCGATGAGGTAGTGGATAGATTATCAGCAGTTGATCAAAGTTACCATCAAGAACAAGTATCCATTGCCAAGGATTGACGACTTATTTGATCAGCTTCAGGGTGTCAAGGTGTTATTGATTTGAGGTCTTCAAACAACTTTACTGCATAATAACACAATGACTAGATATCTCAGACATCAAAATTACAGCGTTACCTTTATAATGTTGGAATCCTGAATCATTTAGCAATCATGTCTATAGTATCAATAACTTATAACATGTAGTCTCAATAATCAGCATGCAATATCAGTTTTCCTAAATTGTGCACTTGTTCAGAAATCACGTCTATAAGATTACATCTTACATTTGAAACTACTGCATGTTTTAATTCCAAGGTCACATAGAAATCATGTCTATAGGTCTTAATGGCTTTAACTCGTCAATTCTGAATTATGAAAACTCCTAATTTGCATATGTGTTTGCGTGCGTTTATTGTCTAAGTGCGTTTGGGTGTCCCATTCTCTACAAGGTAATTTCGAGCCCTTACCCGATATTTGGTGACGCAAACTAGTCAAACAGAGTTATCTGCAAAATAGGTTCCCTAAGGGACCTCAAACCCGTTAGGTGGCGACTCTCTTTTTAACACCTTCCTTAAAAGAGTTGTCATGCGTCGAAACTCAGTTTCGCAAGAAAAAAGGGCGCCACAATGCCACCCAACAGAGATATCAACTTTTGTATTGATTTGGCTCCAGGCACTCAGCCCATTTTAATTCTGCCGTACCGCATGGCCCCGCCAGAGTTGAAAGAATTGAAGGAGCAGCTGCAAGATTTGCTTGATAAGGGCTTTTTTAGACCTAGTGTCTCCCCTAGGGGTGCGCCAGTGTAGTTTGTAAAGAATAAGGATGGATCGATGAGGATCTGAATAGATTATCAACAGTTGAACAAAGTCACCATCAAGAACAAGTATCCATTGCCAAGGATTGACGACTTATTTGATCAGCTTCAGGGTGTCAAGGTGTTTTCAAAGATTGATTTGAGGTTTGGCTACCATCAGTTGAGGATTAGGGCATCCGATGTCTTTAAGACAGCTCTTCGAACTTGGTACGAGCATTATGAGTTTCTACTGATGTCATTTGGGCTGACAAATGCCTCGACAGTATTTATGGATTTGATGAACTGGGTGTTCAAGCCCTATTTTGATTCCTTTATGATTGTGTTTATTGATGATATCTTGATCTACTCCCACAATCGAGAGGAGCACGAGCAACATCTTCGGATTGTTCTTTAGACCTTGAGAGACAGCCATTTATATGCTAAGTTTTAAAAATGTGAGTTTTTGTTGAGCTCAGTCACTTTCTTGGGTCACGTTGTAGCGGTAGAGGGAATTCAGGTGGATCCTAAGAAGATTAAGGTAGTTCAGAATTGGCCTAGACCCAGATCAGCTTTGGAGATCTAGAGTTTCTTGGGATTGGCGGGCTATCACCGTCGGTTTGTGGAGGGGTTTTCATCTATAGCAGCCCTGTTGACCAGGTTGACCCAAAAAGGTGTCCCATTCAGATGGTCGGACGAGTGTGAGGCGAGCTTTTGAAGCTCAAGATTGCTTTAACTACGACGCCAGTGTTGGTGTTGCCCACAGGTTTAGTATCTTATAGGGTATATTGTGATGCATCTCGTATTGGACTTGGTGCGGTATTGATGCGGGGTGAAGTGATTGCATCTGCGTCGCAGTAGCTAAAGATTCATGAGAAGAATTACCCTGTTCATGACATAGAGTTGGCAGCCATTGTTCATGTGTTGAAGATTTGGAGGCACTATCTTTATGGCATGTCGTGTGAGGTATTCACGGATCATCAGAGTTTGCAGTATTTGTTCAAGCAAAAGGAGCTCAATTTGAGGCAGAGAAGGTGGTTGGAGCTATTGAAAGAGTATGATATTACCATCTTGTATCATCCCGGGAAGGCCAATGTGGTGGCCGATGCTTTGAGTCGAAAGTCAGTGAGTATGGTCAGCCTTTCGTTCATTCCTGTCGGTGAGAGACCGCTTGCATTAGATGTTCAGGACTTGGTCAATCAGTTCGTGAGGTTGGATGTTTTTTAGCCCAGTCGTGTTCTAGCTTGTACCATCGCTCGGACTTCATTGTTTGAGCGCATCAGGGAGCGGCAGTATGATAACCCTCATTTGCTTGTCCTTAGGGACACAGTGCGGCACGGAGATGCCAAGCAGGTTACGGTTGGAGATGATGAAGTTTTGAGGATGCAGGGTCATGTTTGTGTGCCTAATATGGATGGACTTCATGAGTTGATTCTAGAAGAGGCCCACAATTCTCGGTATTCTATTAATCCGGGCAGTGCCAAGATGTATCAGGACTTGCGGCAGCATTATTGGTGGAGGAGGATGAAGAAGGACATAGTTGCATATGTAGCTCGGTGTCTAAATTGTGAGCAAGTAAAGTACGAGCATCAGAGAACTGGTGGTTTGCTTCAGATGATAGAGATTCCTGAGTGGAAGTGGGAGCGTACCACTATGGATTTTGTTGTTGGACTCCCACAGACTAAGAAGAAGTTCAATACAGTTTGGTTCATTATGGATAGACTGACCATGTCAACGTATTTCATTCCTGTTGCAGTTACCTATTCTTCAGAGCGGTCGGCAGAGATTTATATATGCGATATCATTCGTCTTCATGGTGTGCCCATGTTTATCATTTCTGATCGAGGTACGCAGTTCACCTTGCATTTCTGGAAGGCAGTACAGCATGAGGATATGCTTCGCGCTTGTGTTATAGACGTCGGAGGCTCTTTGGAGCAGTTCTTGCCACTTGCGGAGTTTGCCTACTACAACAGCTATTAGTCGAGCATCCAGATGGCTCCCTATGATGCATTATATGGTAGACGGTGTTGATCGCCGATTGGATAGATTGAGCCGGGGGAGGCTCGGTTATTGGGTACAGATTTGGTACAGGATGCCTCAGATAAGGATAAGATCATTCAGGATAGACTTCGCACAGCTCAGTCCAGACAGAAGAGTTGTGCTGACCGTAAGGTTCGTGATGTTGCATTCATGGTCGGAGAGAGAGAGTGTTGCTTCGTGTGTCACCCATGAAGGGTGTAATGAGGTTTGGTAAGAAGGGCAAGTTGAGCCCTAGGTACATCGGACCTTTTGAGATTTTTCATAGAGTGGGTGAGGTGGCTTACAGGCTCGCATTGCCACCCAATTTATCTATAGTACATCCAGTATTCCATGTGTCCATGCTCCGGAAATACCACGGCTATCCATCTCATGTACTAGATTTCAGCTCTGTCCAGTTGGACAAGAATTTGACTTATGAGGAGGAGTTGGTGGCTATTCTAGCCCGGTAGGTTCACCAGTTGATATCAAGGAGTTATCCTTCAGTTAGAATGCAGTGGAGAGGTCAGCCCATCGAGGCAGCTACTTAGGAGTCCGAGTCCGACATGCGAAGTAGATTCCCCACCTTTTCACCAGAACAGGTATTTTTCTATGTCCGTTCGAGGACGAACTGTTGTTTTAGAGGTGGAAAATGTGATGACCCGATAGGTCATCTTATGATTTAGAACCAAATTCTGTGCTTCGAAGCCTTAAATATCTTAATTTATCCTTCCTCTTTTTGCGTGCGCGTTCCGAGTGTTTTTCTGGAAGGCTTATATGCTAAAAACTGATAAAAACAAGAGTTTTTGCCTTGAAAGTTAAATTCAGTTGACTTCGGTCAACATTTTGAGTAAACGGGCCCGGACCCGTGTTTTTACGGTCCCGGTGGTTCCGTATTGAAATATGGGACCTGGTCGTATGCCCGGAATCGAATTTCGAGGTCCCTAGCTCGAGATATGAATTTTTATTTAAAATTTAAAAGTCTAAAAATCTAATGGTTTTTAAGAAATGGTTGATGTTTGTCCTTGTTGGTACCGGGTCCGTATTTTGGTTCCAGAGCCAGGGACATGTCCAATATAATATTTGTAACTTGTCCGTGAAATTTGGTGAGAAACAGAATTGGTTTGACATGATTCGGACATCCGGTTGAGAAATTAGAAGTTTCAAAGTTTTCTTGAAAATTTCATTCGATTTGGTGCTAAATTCGTAGTTCTAGATATTATTTTGGCGATTTGATCGTGTGAGCAAGTTCGTGTGATGTTTTAAGACTTGTGTACATGTTTGGTTTGGAGCCCCGAGGGCTCAGGTGAGTTTCGGATAGGCTACAGAGTGATTTGAACTTGGAAAAATTTGTTGGTGTAACTGATCTTCTTGCAGGCCTCTCGCATTTGCGAGATCAGGCATCGCAACTACGACCTCTAAGGGGTTCGCATTTGCGAGCTTCTCATTGCAAATGCGAAGAGAAGCTGGGCCGTACAAGTTTTCATTTGCGAAGTATTCGTCGTATTTGTGATATGGGTCTGGGAGGGGCAGTCGTCACATTTGCGATCATGGGGTCGCATTTGCGGCCAGCTTAGTTCGCATTTGCGATCTTTTCTTCGCATTTGCAAAGATAGCAGAAAAGTGGGAATCTTCGCAAATGCGATGGATTTTTCGCATTTCCGGGCTACACATTTGCGAAACCCAGGTCGCATTTGCGACATCTGCAGCTGGTAAAAGTGACTTAGACGGGATTTTTCTCCCATTCTTCAAATTTTCAAAAAATACAACACAAGAGGCGATTTTCCAAGACCATTTCTTCACCAAAACATTGGTAAGTGATTCTAGACTAGTTCTTCAGTCTTTCAATTCATTTTACAAGATTTCAACTTAAAGTCAAAGGTTTTCATGGTGGAATTGGGGATTTTTGGTAGAAACTAGGGATTTCGAGATTTCGACCTCAAATTGAGATCGGATTCCAAAACCAATTATATATCCAGGCTCGGGGGTGAATGGGTTATCGGTTTTTGGTCCGAATTTCGGGTTTGGACCAAGCGGGTCCGGGTTTTGACATTTGTTGAATATTCCAATAATGACCTAAATCGAATTTTTGTTATCGTGGGTGATTCCTAAGGATTATTTTGAATCGTTTGGTTGGTAATTTGCTAGATATTGTTGGTTCGAAGGCAAGTTTGAAAGGCAAATCTGTGGTTGAGCTTTGAGTGGTCCTTAGAGCGAGGTAAGTATTGTGTCTAACCTTGACTTGAGGGAATTAGGAACCCTCGGACCAAGTGCTATATGATTCTAATGTGAGCGGCGTATATACGAGGTGACGAGTGCTTATACGCCGCCGAATTATCTGTTTCTCCCTGAGTTACCATTTTCCTATCTTAACTGTTATATGTTCTAAATGCTTTCCATGCTTAACTGCTACTTGTTAGTCAATATCTTCTCCTGCTAATGATGTTAGTTCTTTTCATAGTTTCACGAATCCTTGCTATTTTCTTAACTTGATTTGTTTGCACCTTCTAATTGTAAATTGCTGGATTGGTCTCGCTGTGTAGTGTTACTTGTTTAGATTCTATATTGTGCAAGGTTTCCTTTGGTTCGGTTTGGTAGTTATTGATTGTAAAAGCTTTGTAGTTTGAACTGTTGATTTGACTGTGTACGGTGAGTGTTTGGTACTGATATAGTGGGATCGGGATGCACGCCGCAGCAGGTGTAATAACGGTGGATTCATATGGTGGAATAAGGATGAATTCATATTGTACGGTGGAATAAGGGTGGATTGATATGATGAAATAAGGGTGAATCTTAATTCTGATATTGACATATGGTGGGATCGGGTTGCGCGTCGCAACATGTTTATATTATCTACTGTTGTTGATATTGGTATGGTGAAATAAGTGAGGATTTTGTGTTGTCTGGTGGGAATTGGTTGTGCGCCTCAACAATGTATATGTTTACATTACTTGAGTTGTGTTGGCATCCGATATTTGTTTGAACTATTAAGAGATTGATGATTCTGGCAGGTGCTAGTTTATTCTTGAGGCCGTGATTATTATTTCAGTTGGCTGCTTAAATTCTATTCAGTATTTTCCATTATTCTGTCATTTATTATATATTGCGTACATGTTATAGTGTAGGTGATTCGCATTAGCCTCATCACCACTTTGTTGAGGTTAGGCTCGGCACTTACCAATACATGGGGTCGGTTGTATTGATACTACACTCTGCACACTGTGCATATTTTGGAGTCGATCCCAGCAGCGGATATTAGCGTGCTGATCGGACATTGGCGGAGACTTGAGGTACGGTTGTTCAGCGCCTGTAGCCCCTGGAGTCCCCATCCTCTTTTCTTTTTAGTTGTATAACTTCATTCCGGCAGCTTTATACTTATTTCAAACCTTTATATGTATTACTTTAGAAACTCGTGCACTTGTGACACTAGGTTCAGGAAATTGTAATAGGTGTTTGGCTGGTTTAGTTTTCGCATTTAAACTTAGAATATATCTGTTATTTCAGTTCGTTATTAATGTCATCATTTAAACGGTTAAAAGAAGCAAATTGTTCTAGCATTGGCTTACCTAGCAAGTGAAATGTTAGGCACCATCACGGACCCGACGGTGGGAATTCCAGGTCGTGACAATAAAATAAATACATAATTCTTATTTAATATTTTTTTTCACAAATTTGATAGCCTTTGCCATTGAATATTATTACGAGGGGAGGTGTAGGTTCAATTCTCCTTAGCCTAAAATTTTTAACAAAAATGTTCGCTCAAAGATCTTCAAAAAATAGAAAATCTGGGTCCAGATTCGAACATACGATCTTTACAAGCCCAAATACGAACTTGACCATCGGACCAAGAAGCACTCTCTGCCAGGAAGCAGTGTCACTTCTATATCTTGCTTCATTTTTATAGAATATTAGTAAAAATATTTAATATTTTTGTTTCAACAGCTTCCACCCATGTGCATCCGCCCCTGATCCTGGCAACACCTCCAGTTCTAGTAATCCTCATCAATAACTAAGGCACACTAGTGCCAGTAGTAGTACTATTAGAACTTTTGTATACCTGCATTAACGTGGGCGCTCCATGTAACGCATCTTTAACTAATATAAAGTAGTTTATTAAACCAAATTAAATAAAAAATCTATGTGAACCAAACAATTAAAAGGACTAAAATTCAATGTGGCCCTACACCAGTGCTCATCTCAAAGTTCTTCTTTATTTTATTTTCGGGAGATACAATTTTGTGGTCCATTGCCATTTCATTTTAGTTATTGCATACGGCAGAAATCGGGGCTACCCGATTTCATCCTTTGCTCGAGATAGGAATGCCACGTCAAGGAGCTAGGACGTCGAGTCTGAAATAGAAGTCTTTTTTCGGACCAAGGTCGACGTCAATCGCGGCCAGAAAGAGACAGACTCCGAGTGACATCGGTATAGCTTGATAACAGAAAAGACGAGATATCCGCGATTGGTCGAGGATCATGGCGTGAATCTCAGAAAGGATCAATCCATGGCGGTAAATCAGATGTTAATATGGTTTCCTACTATAATTAGAAGTGTACCTTATTTAGGACTCCTCTACTATATAAAGAGGGATCCCATTCATTTGTAATGATCATTGTTCACTAAGAAGAATATATACACTCGTTACTTTCCTACTATTTTACTTACTGTTCATCAGAGTTGTTTTACATTTAATGTTCTTACTAGTCCACCTCGAGACTATCCCAAGTCGAGGTCGAAACCTTGCTAGCATAATGGTTTGATATATTTTATTCTCTAATTTATTCACTTATTTTCTTGCTTATCAATTGGTAGTGGACGAAATCCCATATCCTTAAAACCACAATATAAGTTTAATTGTTATCCGAATTTGAGGGTAAACAGTTTAGCGCCCACCGCAGGTCTAAGGATAATAGTGATTTTTCGGTGCTGATTCTGATAACACACATTATTTTACGCTTGTTCTTGTCAAGTATCTTTTCTCTCAGGTTAAAATATGTCAAACTACGCACTCACACATGGTGACAATGGCCTCGGATTTCACGGGGAAAACGACAATGTAAATCCTGCAGAAGCTGAGGTGCCATAGGCTAATCATGAGGGAGCACCGGTTGCTGATCACGTCGATATCAGTTCGCACATTGCTTTAAATGCAGACCTAGGCGCGGATCCCGAAGGGAGTGTACGCAGAGAAGGAAGATCTAGTGGCCAAGGTACACAGGACAAAGGAGACGGAGGAGTCAATCTCCAAGTGATATTCGAGATGCTACAGGTTCAGCAAGCCGCTATTGCTCAGCTACAAAATCAACATAAAGCTCCGAGTGGGGTCGAGCAAAAAATCACTCATCGTACCGAACCAGTGCTAGAAAGGTCGAATGGTAACGAATCGGGGACCAATCCTGTAATAATGAAAATGCTCGAGGAGATCACCAAAAGAATTGAGTCAGGAGAGAAGAAAATCGAGGCTAATGACAAAAAGATAGAAACGTACAACTCACGAGTTGACCAAATACTGGGGGCACCCCCGATTCTAAAAGATTTGGATTCGAAGAAGTTCGTGCAAAAGCCTTTTCCTCAAAGTGCGGCTCCGAAGCCCATTCCTAAGAAGTTTCGTATGCTAGATACACCTAACCACAACGGGACGAGCAATCCTAAGGAACACATCACTTCGTACACATGCGGAATAAAGGGAAATGACTTAGAAGATGATGAGATTGAGTCCGTTTTGTTGAAAACATTCGGGGAAACTTTATCAAAGAGGGCAATGATATGGTACCACAATTTGCCGCCCAATTCCATCGATTCTTTCGCCATGTTCGCTGATTCGTTCGTAAAGGCAACCGCTGGGGAATAAAGGTCGCTACCAGGAAGTTGGACCTCTTCAAAGTGAGACAAAAGGACAATGAAATGCTAAGGGGGTTCGTATCCCTATTTCAGATGGAGCGCATGGACCTACCCCGGTTACCGATGAATTGGCTGTCCAAGCCTTTACGTAAGCTTTGAACGAGCGAAGTTCGATAGCATCACGTCAGCTAAAGAAAATTTGATTGAATATCCAGCAGTGACCTGAGCCGATGTGCATAATCGATACCAATCAAAGATCAGGGTCGATGATTATTAGTTGGGAGCTCCATCCAGTTCTGTTTACCCAAACAAGTCCGAAGGCAGGATTCAAAGTGACATCCATAGAGAATCCCGATAGAATAGAGATCGATACCAACCATATAGCGCAGATCGAAGGAACAATGGACCGGGACGTAATCTTGTTTGAAATGATCGAAGGAATGATCGAGGTCAAAATTCTCGAGGACTCATGAGTAAGAATGGATTTGATAACCACGTCGAGCCTAAGGAAGCACCACGGTTATCGGAATACAACTTCAGCATTGATGCTTCAGGTATTGGGTCAGCCAGTGACGAATCAAGGATACTAGATGACCCCAACCCCTGCAAACCGATCCAGCTCAAAGGAATCCGAATAAAATGTGCAAGTACCATCGGACTCATGGTCACAGAACCGAGGACTGCAGACAATTAAGGGAAGAGGTAGCTCTTTTATTCAATGAGGGCCACCTTCAAGAATACCTAAGTGATCGAGCCAAGAACCATTTCAGGGAAAGGGACGCCAATAGGAAAAATGAACAGTAGGAGCCGCAGCATGTAATTCATATGATCGTCGGAGGGGTCGATATTCCACAAGGGCCTGTGTTCAAAGGCACTAAGGTCAATTGCTAGGGAGAAACGGACCCGAGACTATGTGCCAGAAGGCACCGTATCATTCAACGTCGAGGAAGTAGAAGGAATTTCTCAGCCTCACAACGACGCCCTGGTAATTTCTATCTTATTGAATATAGTTCAAGTTAAGCGTTTTTTAGTGAATCTAGGTAGCTTGGCAAATATCATTCGATTAAGGGTTGTGGAGCAGCTCGGCCTGTAAGATCAAATCTTGCCTGCAGCTTGAGTCCTGAACGGTTTCAATATGGCCCGGGAAATAACTAAAGGAGAGATTATCCTACCGTTGAACGTGGCTGGAACTATCCAAGATACCAAGTTTCACGTGATCGAGGGAAACATGAGGTACAACGCCCTGCTCGGGAGGCCTTGGATCCACAATATGAGGGCAGTCCCTTCGACTCTCCACCAAATGATAAAATTCCCGATGTCGGACGGGGTAAAAATAGTGCACGGGGAGCAGCATACTGCAAAAGAAATGCTCGCGGTCGATGAGGTAATACCAATTTTGGCGCTATCAACATTGGAAGGATCGAGCATCAAAGGTAAACAGGAAGCCAAATAGCAATCACCGCCACCAGCCTAATCCGAATCGGAGAAGAAAGAAGTGGAAGAGGAAGAAGAAGATTTTTTGAACCCTCGAACTTTTGTTGTTCCCGAAGATTCTGACGCCACCAAATCAATAGTCAAAGAGTTGGAACAGGTTATATTGATCGAGTACCTGCCCGAGCGAAAGGAATACATGGGAACGGGGTTAACCCCCGCACTCAGGAAAAAGCTTGTTTTGCTTGGTCCCTCTAAGACATGACAGGGATCCCGCCGGAGATAACAACACATCGACTAAGCCTGGACCCAAAGTTCAGACCGGTGAAACAAAAGTGAAGGCCCCAGTCTGAGGTAAAGCACGCATTCATAAAAGACGAGGTAACTAAACTTCTCAAAATAGGATTCATTCGGGAAGTGAAATATCCCGAATGGTTAGCCGATGTAGTCGTAGTTCCTAAAAAAGGGAACAGACTTAGGATGTGTGTAGATTATAAGGATTTAAACAAGGCATGTCCCAAAGATTCTTTTCAACTGCCTAACATCGATAGCATGATCGACGCCACGGCCGACCACGAGATCCTTAGTATTCTCGATGCCTATTACGGGTACAATCAAATTCAAATTAACCTGGAAGATCAAGAAAAGACTTCATTTATCACCAAGTATGGAACATATCGCTATAATGTAATGTCCTTCGTGCTAAAAAATGCAGGAGCTACCTACCAAAGCCTAGTAAATAAAATGTTCGAAGAACAGATAGGTAAGTCAATGGAAGTATATATTGATGATATGCTAGTTAAATCCTTGCGCGTAGAGGATCATTTGACACATTTGTAGGAAAAATTCGAGATACAGAAAAGATACAACATGAAGCTCAACCCCGAGAAATGCACTTTCGGGGTCAATTCGGGCAAGTTCCATGGCTTTATGGTATCGAATTGGGGAATCGATCAACCTCGATAAAATCAAGGCTATCAAAGACATCACCGTCGTGGATAGCGTGAAAGTCGTGTAAAGGCTGATAGGGCGGATAGCTGCCTTAGGCCGATTCAACTCGAGATAATCGGATCAGAGTCATAGATTCTTCTCTCTACTCAAAAGGAAGAACGATTTCGCCTGGACCCCGGAATGCCAACAGGCGTTAGAGGAATTGAAGCGTTATCTCTCGACACCACTATTGCTTCATACTCCAACGGTAGATGAAAAACTCTACTTGTACTTGGAAGTCTCAGAGATCGCGATAAGTGGTGTCCTGGTTCGAGAAGAGCAAGGTACGCAATTCCCTGTTTATTATGTAAGTCGAACTCTAGGAGAAGCAGAAACTAGATATCCACACTTAGAGAAATTGGCACTTGCACAGATAAGTGCCTCTAAGAAGCTAAAACCATATTTTCAATGTCACCCCATATGTGTAGTAACAAATTACCTGCTTCGTAATGTTTTGCATAAGACCAAGTTGTCGAGCCGATTGGCCAAATGGGCCATCGAACTCAGTGGGTACAATATCAAATATCAACCCCGAACAGCTATCAAGTCTCAAATTCAGTAGACTTCGTAGCCGATTTCACGTCAACCCTCGTAACCAAAGTCAAGAAGGAACTCTTGTTAAAAATAGGTACATCAGCGGAGGTGTGGACCTTTTTCACAGACGGCGCTTTGAATGTGAAGGGGTCCGGGCTAGGCATCGTTTTGAAGCCGCCCATGGGCAACACTATTAGACAATCCATCAAAACTTCTAAGTTGACTAACAATGAGGCCGAGTACAAGGTCATGATTGCAGGTCTCGAACTAGCTAAAAGCTTGGGGGCGGAAGTCATTGAAGCCAAGTGCGACTCTTTGTTGGTAGTAAACCAAGTAAACAAAACCTTCGATGTTCGAGAGGACAGAATGCAAAGGTATTCGGACAAGCTACAGGTGACCTTGCACCATTATAAAGAATGGACCTTGCAGCACGTACCTCACGAGCAGAACAGTGAAGCTGATGCTCTTGGAAATTTGGGTTCATCAGTCGAGAAGGATGAAATCTGCTCGGGGAATGTCGTTCAACTCTCGAGATCCGTAGAAGAAGGTCACACTGAGATAAACTCCACAAGCTTAACTTGGGATTGGAGGAATAAATATATCGAGTACTTGAAAAATAGAAGCTCCCATCGGACCCTAAAGAATCGAGGGCCTTACGAACAAAAGCTACTCGATTCACATTGGCTGAAGATGGAACATTGTATAGAAGGACGTTCGACGGACCATTAGCAGTATGTTTCAGAACAGGGGACACTAATTATATTCTACGGAAAGTCCATGAAGGTACTTGTGAGAACCACTCCGGTGCCGAATCACTAGTTCACAAAATCATCAGAGCAGGATACTATTGGGATAGTATGGAAAAAGACACTAAGGAGTTTGTTCAAAAATGTGATAAATGCCAAAGGTATGCACCAACGATCCATCATCCCGGAGAACAACTTCATTCGGTCCTATCCCCATTGTTATTCATGAAATGGGGGATGGATATCGTCGGCCCTCTGCCATCGGCTCCAGGTAATGATAAATTCATTTTGTTTATGATTGACAACATCTCTAAATGGGTGGAAGCACAGACCTTTGAGAAAGTCAGAGAAAAAGAAGTTATAGACTTCACCTGGGATCATATGCCGATTCGGGATACCTGCCAAAATCGTGTGCGATAATGGAAAACAATTTATCAGTAGCAAAAGTTTCTCGAGGATCATAAAATAAAAAGGATATTATAGACACTGTATCATCCTAGTGGGAACAGATATGCCGAATCAACTAACAATACCATCATGCAAAACCTAAAGCAGAGGTTGAACGACACTAAGGGGAAATGGACAGAAATTTTTCCCGAAGTCCTTTGGGCATATTGGACAACGACAAAATCTAGTACGGGGGCAACGCCGTTCTCCTTAGTATATGGCGCCATGCTCTGATCCTGGTCGAAGTCGGGGAACCAAGCGTCAGGTTTTGATACACAATGGAAGAATCAAATCACGAGGCTATGAGCACATGCCTCGAATAGTTAGACGAGAAATGGAAGCCGCCCTCATTCGAATGGCCACCCAGAAACAGCGAATCGCAAGATATTATAATCGAAGAGCCAATCTTCAGCACTTCAAAATAGGGGACTTAGTTCTGAGGAAAGTCACCCTCAATACTCGAGACCCGAACGAAGGGAAGCTTGGCCCAAATTGGGGAGGGCCATATCAGGTCCTCGGTGTCATCGGAAGGGGATCTTACAAACTTGGCACAATGGAGGGCGAACAATTGCCAAACAATTGGAATTATATCACTCAAACGATATTATTGCTAAGGTATGACTTTCTCCCTTTCCATTTGTATTTGATACTAACTTATTGCAGGTGTTTGATCGAAGACGTCGAGAAGCTCTTCAACATGAAGACCTTAGATTTTAAATCACGCGTTGCACTCTTTTTTCCCTTAGATCAGTTTTTATACCAAATGGGTTTTTCAGGTGAGGTTTTTAACGAGGAAACAATTATATGTGCTACCTGGGACAATTCAACAGTATCCGAGGCTTCTTTACATTCAACCTCGAATACTGGGGGCATCACCCTCGGATGTTATGTTTTCAAAGAAGATGCTTCGTGTCAGCATGGTCTCGATAGGAAAATTTTGTAAAGGGTCAAACGGTCAAACGAACCATACCCGTGTAGGTTGCCTGGGCCCTAATGAATAAACATGTACGCATGAATGATCTATTGAAAGAAGTACTTTTTCCCTTATCAGGTGTTCCATGCCTTAGTGGAATTTCTACTTTGGAATTTCATACTTACGATATTTTGGGGAAACCGGTTCAAGGGCCAATCGCAACTAAAGCTCGAGCAATAAACCCCGTACTTGGAGATTGTCGTCCGAAAATAGACATGCTTGAATTGTTAAACTTCGAAACCTTAGGACTTTAAAAGGGCAATTCTCGATTTTATAGGTCACGGCCACCCCACTCGAGGACTAATACTTCGAACAATTTTGAAGTATAATAGATAACAAGCCCAATGGGAAAATATCAAGTTAAAGGCAACGGCCAAACTAACATGGTTCGGAGAAGTTCGGATTCCGTAATCAAACAGGCCTTCAAATATTTTTATAAAACCGGTTAAACAAGGCTACCCTTGGCAAAATTACAAAGGGTTTCGATAACATCAACCCTCGAAAACCTTAAGGGGTACTAAATTGTTCAAACTCTCGAACAAACTTATGCTAAGGCATAACACAGTTTTCGATAACTCTAACCTTCAAGAATCTTAATGGGCACAGATTTATCTCATGCTAAGGCATAATATATTAAAAAATTTAATGCCGAAAAAATGGAAAAAGTCACTATTTTGAGGACATACTGGCCCGATTAAAGAGCCTAAAGGCCATTACATTATTGAGCTCGAGGACCATTACATTATTGAGCTCGAGGACTCACCCTAGATTAACAAAAACCCAAGGGTTTTTACCACTTCGAGTTCGAGCTATATACTCACTCGACTATAGAAACTATAGCTATCCGATTTTGACAAAATTTTCACGAAGGCAACGAAGTGAGTCAGATTTCTCACAAGACCTGATATATACCAGATTATCATAAAGCAAAAAGAAAACAAAGTTTTCAAAACAAAGATTAGAGACAAATCGGAAAGAAAAAGGATCTTTCATATATACGAGAGTATTTACAAAGACCACTCAGGGTCTTACACAAAAAACCAAAAAGAAGAAAAAACTTCTAAGTGCCTAATCTTCCACGGGAGATTCATCTTCATCTTCTCCGCTCTCGGACCCGCTCGCACTCCCGGAGTCATCATCATCAGAGAGCAAAGCTTCGGCTTCGGCTTCTAGCACTTTCACATCCTCGATATCAGTCGTAAGGTCAAAGCCCGAGCGTGAATCTCCTCAAGGGTCTCTCTTTGAGACTGGCGCTTAGCATGATTGGCAACACAGGAAAATCGAACCTCAGCAGGGTCGGACATTTCTTTTTGTCGAGCATTAGCGGCTTCAGCATCGGCTCGGTAGACGGCCCCGACTGCCTCTGCCTCGGCCTTCACTTCTCCGCCTCAGGATATGGCTTTCGCAAGCACAGCGCCAACCGAGTCTCGAGCTCCTCAATTTTCTTGGCTCGGGACAGGCTCTCCTCCTTCATGCTTTGGAGTTGACGTTCAACCGAAGACAACTGTGCTCAGGCCGTATATTTCTCCGAGGCGAGACGGTCCATGTTCTACTTTCACCGCAAAGTTTCTGCCTCTTTTATCTCTACCTCCTCGTGAAGGTGTTCGATTTTCTCGGCCTTCTGCTGAACCTGCAAGACCTAAGTGTTAGTCACCAATATCAAATTGGTATGTCAAGCTACTAAAAATTTACATTACCCGTTCGATGAGATCGGTCTGCTTTTTATGAGTTGTTGCCAATTCAGCTCGAATGTCCCTGATCTCCTCTTCTTTTTGCACATAGAGGAGCTTGAGGGTGTCTCTCTATCCTATGTGAGCCTTTTATGATCGTCCTCATACCGATTCAGCTCGGCTTGGGATTTGGAAAATGCTTCCCAATGAAGCACCGTAACCTGTGGAAAAAGGAAAGAAATCAGACAAAAGGAAATAAAAACAAACATAAACCTAATAACCAGAGCTGAAATTTACCTGGTTCAGGAGTCACTGAGCCTCATCAAAAATGATCGTTGCATCCAAGTCGGAAAGGTCATCGACCCCCGTGAAGCAGCCATGGAATACGTTATCTCCTTCGTGGGCAGTTCCTACATCGGGGGTCTCCATAGATCGAGCCTCTCGAAATTGCCCTGAAGATAATGTGGGGCCGGGCGGCGAATCATCAATATTGATTGCCCCAAGCAAGTCACTTGGGGCACTGTCTCCATTTGGAAGGGCCTCGGAACCGGACCCTTTGGGCACACTCGCTGGTTGTTCATCACCACAGGAGACATCTTCGGCCCCCGATGACTTGGGGACTTTGCTCGGACCATCTTTCGAGATCTCCTCGATCCGAGCATGAGCTTCCTCGACCATCACCGACTTAGCTGTGTTTGAAGCTTCAATGCTTCCCCTCTTTCGAGCCACTAGCTCAAAGTCAGCATCTTCCCCATCCTCTTCTTCATCTCTTGGCTTTTGGGCTACGTCGGCAGACAGAGCGGCGGAGTCTTTCTTCGACTTACTAGTCTTAATATTCTTAGGTTTCAGAGTATCTGAAGACGAGACCCTTCTCCTCTTCTTATCCTTAGGCGGCTTCGGGGCCACCTCCTCCCCAGGCGGGGCCGGCCTCATTTCGGCAACATCCCCGAGACATGCATAAAAGGAAATCAAGTGAAGATAAGAAAGACACATTTCACAGAAAGGCATCAAAAACGATAGAGAAGCTTACCGTGGTTTTTGGCCTCCCACTAGCCCTTGGCCAAATCACGCCAACAGCGCTCGGAGATGAAGAGGTCGAGGCCAGCTTCCGAACCCAGCCTTCAAGGTCTGGGATTGCATCGAGCACCCAAGCACTCGCTGTATCATAGGAAAAGATGTCGGTGCAAAAAGACAAAAGAAACAAAACGGTTGACGGAAGTGATGGGAAAATTCGTGCTTATGCTTCATGTTCTACTCTTCAAGGAACGACATCTTCTCGGTCGGAATTATGTCAGAAGTCCTCACTCGGACAAACCGGCCCATCCATCCTTGGTCTTTATCCTCATCTATGCTCGAGAACAGCACCTTGGTGGCCCGGCGCTGAATCCATGTCAACCCTCCCCGATAGAGACGGGGGTTGTACATTCTAATAAAGTGGTCAAGGGTAAAAGGCATCCCCTCGACTTGGCTCACGAAGAATCAGAGCAAAATAACAATGCGCCAAAAGGAAGGATCAATCTGGCCCAAGGTTATTTGGTATTGGCGGCAGAAATTAAGGATAACCAGGGTCAACAGGACCCAACATAAAAGGGTAAGTGTAAGCACTCAAGAACCTTTTCACGTGAGTGGTGATGTCCTCTTCAGGGGTCGGGATCACCACCTCTTTGCCTTCCTAATGGCAATCCTTTTTTACCTGCTTCAGATCGCCCTCAGTTATCGAGCATATATATCTCGACATCGGCTCGCATCGGCTAGGGACACATGAGGATTTCTCAATCTGGAAATCAGAGGTAAGATCGCACGACCCCGGAACGCATTCCTCGATGTGTGGCTCCACCGGCATTTTATCACTGGTAGGCCGCAAAGAAGAAGCCTTTTCCTTTTGTGGGACGGTTTTGGAGGTTTTCGCCATTAATTCAGGTAGAAGAAAGCGAAAAGAGGTGAAACTTGGTATTCTTGATAATAATAAAGTTGACTCAATGTGTGGTGAAAGAGAAGAGATGGAAAGAGTAAGATACTTAGAAAACTTGGTGGAGGTGAAAGTAAAGTTTTGATTCAACCAAAGAGCATATATTTTAGATTTACGTCGCCGGTTCGGTGGTGCTAGTGGCCGACCGTCCACCGGAAAGCATTAATGGTTTGGGGAACTGTACCGACGGGACGTTTCAGTCACCTCAATCTCTTACGTCACGGGGATGACATCATTATCGGGGTCTCCAGAAAATCGAGGCTCAAGTCGTTTCTTATCATTTTACTTGAAGAAACGAGGGGACTATCTGTATACGGTAAAAATCGGGGCTACCCGATTTCATCCTTTGCTCAAGATGGGAATATCGCGCCACGGAACTAGGACGTCGATTCTGGAATCGACGCCTCTTTTCGGACCAAGGTCGACGTCAATCGCAGCCAAAAAGAGACAGCTTCCGAGTGACATCGGTATAGCTTGATAACGAAAAAGGCGAGATATCTACGATTGCTCGAGGATCGTGGCTTGAATCTCGGAACGGATCAATCCACGACGGTTAATTAGATGTTAATATGGTTTCCTACTATAATTAGAAGTGTACCTTATTTAGGACTCCTCTACTATATAAAGAGGGATCGCATTCATTTGTAGTGATCATTGTTCACTAAGAAGAATATATACACTCGTTACTTTCCTGCTATTTCGCTTACTGTTCATCAGAGTTGCTTTATCATTTAGTGTTCTTACTATTCCACCTCGAGACTATCCCGAGTCGAGGTCGAGACATGGCTAGCATACTGGTTTGATTTATTTTATTCTCTAATTTATTCATTTATTTTCTTGCTTATCAATTAGTATTGGACGAAATCACATATCCTTAAAATCACCATATAAATTTAATTGTTATCCGAATTTGAGAGTAAACAGTTATATAATCATTTTTTTCTTAGAAGATCAATAAAAAATAACACATGAGGTCCATCAATAAATTTACGACATCTTTATAAAGTCATTTTTTCCTATTCAAATTATAAAGGGTCATAGCATATGGTTTCCTCTTTGGATATGTGGAGAAATATGTTCTTCGTTCGAGTTGGAAGGATCATATATCACAAGAGAATTGGGGACCCTGGTCTTCCCAAGCTAGAAGAATCAAAGAAAAAAAATATCGCATTTTGTGAGGGTTCGTTTCATATGTAGGCAACAGCCTATCTATGATCTATCCGACAGTAACTTTTCTCATCTGACGTGTACATTAAATATTCTTTCTTCACTTTGTTTTCCGAGTAAGTATTTCTTTCTTTCGAATGGTGGGAATGCATTAATATTTATTCTTCATATCCAAGGCAGAATTAAGGTCTCTATCTTAGTTTCTCCAAGTCTCCAGCACCAATTAATATAATTATGAGATTCTTACACGCAAAAACATAACCTAAGTGTAATTAATGCTACTTTTAGACTTTGAGGCACACTCCCTTCCCTTGGTATCTGATGCCACTGCTTTTACATGCTGATGACTTTTAGTTACGAGCGCACTGTGATGTCGGTCCAACAATTTCCAAGTATTCATTTATACCAGTTCATCAACAGCTTTTAATTTGTTTTATATAGTTAATTAATGTGTGTATACGGTAGAAATCGGGGCTACCCGATTTCATTTTTTGGTCGAGATAGGAATATCGCGTCAAGGAGCTAGGACGTCGAGTCCAGAATCGACGCCTCTTTTCGGACCAAGGTCGAAGTCAATCGCGGTCAGAAAGAGACAGACTCCGAGTGACATCGGTATAGCTCGATAACGGAAAAGGCGAGATATCCGCGATTGGTCGAGGATCGTGGCGTGAATCTCGGAACGGATCAATCTACGGCGGTTAATCAGATGTTAATATGGTTTCCTACTATAGTTAGAAATGTACTTTAGGACTCCTTTATTATATAAAGAGGGATCCCATTCATTTGAAATCATTATTGTTCATTGATAAGAATATATACACTCATTACTTTCTTGCTATTTCACTTACTGTTCTCAAAGTTGCTTTATCATTTACTGTACCTACTACTCCATCTCGAGACTATCTTGAGTCAAGTTCGAGACCTGGCTATCATACTGGTTTTGTTTATTTTATTTTCTTACTTATCAATTGGTATTGGACGAAATCACATATCCTTAAAACCACAATATAGATTTAATTGTTATCCGAATTTAAGGGTAAACAGTTTGGCGCCCACCATGGGGCTAAGGATAATAGTTATTGTTTGGTGTTGATTCTGATAACACACATTATTTTACGCTTGTTCTTGTCAAATATATTTGCTCTCAGGTTAAAGCATGCCAAACTCACAAAACTCACCCACACATGGTGATGATGGCCTCGAGTTTCACGGGGAAAACGACAATGTAATTGATCCAGGAGCCGAGGTGCCATAGGCTAATCTCAGGGGAGCACAGGTTGCCAATCCAGTCGATGTCAGTTCGCATGTTTCTCTAAATGCGGACCTAGGCGCAGACCCCGAAGGGAGTGTACGAAGAGAAGGCCGATATAGTGGCCAAGGCACACACAGGGTAGAGGAGACGGAGGAGTCAATCTCCAAGTGATATTTGAGATGCCACAGGCTCAGCAAGCCGCTATTGCTCAGCTACAAAATCAGCATAGAGCTCCAAGTGGGGTCGAGCCAGAAATCACTCGTCGTACCGAACCAGTGCCAGAAAGGTCAAATGGTAACGAATCAGGGACCGATCCTGCAATAATAAAAATGCTCGAGGAGCTCACCAAATGAATTGAGTCAGGAGAGATGAAAATCGAGGATAATGACGAAAAGATAGAAACGTACAACTCACGAGTTGACCAAATACCGGGGGCACCCCCGATTCTAAAAGGTTTGGATTTGAAGAAGTTCGTGCAGAAGCCTTTTCCTCAAAGTGCGGCTCCGAAGCCCATCCCTATGAAGTTTCGTACACAAGCGGAATAAAGGAAAATGACTTAGAAGATGATGAGATTGAGTATGTTTTGTTGAAAAAATTCGGGGAAACTTT